>NC_068993.1:15662208-15668382 GCF_001194135.2 Octopus bimaculoides
ATATATCTTATGATAATTCTACATGTCAGTCCGTTACTTAGCCCGTCTGTAACGCTTCCACATTATTAGTTGAAAGCGGAAGAATGTGATGGGTGGGGTGGAGAGATGTAGGAGAGATGATGATGAGTGAAATCTTTTTTAACTAACTTCTTTTCCTCCATTACTTAGCCCGTCTGTAACGCTTTCACACAGTTAATTGAATGGAAAGGCATAGAGCGAAAAAAGAAAAGAGAAACAGAGTGCAAGGCAATGAGTGAAGTAGAAATAGAGAGAGTGTGTGGTGTATTACGTCTATAAAATTGAGAATAAAGTGAGTATATGAAGTGCATTAAGTAATCATCGAATTCTAATTTCCTTCATTTTCAATGAATAACAGAGGAACGGCTATCTTTTGATGCAGTCACAACACAGACTACAGTTTTAGATTTTTCGGATACAGTTTTCAGAAATAACCCAATAAGTTTACCATTTATTCCGTGAAATATTCACGCGTCCCGCTAATATTTTAATATATTGCGTAGGCATTGCAAGACAGACAATCCGATGTAGAACTCAATATACGTAGATTTCAGAACGAAGTGTTATTTGAATATAGAGCGGTTCCCAAATAAATTGCACTTCATCATATTCCAGGCTCCGATGTTGCTATAAGGCGTTTTTCAGGCACTCAACTATGAACCCACTGCATCTTATGGCAGAAACGGCTGTAAGATAACGAAGTTCATAAGATAATCATTTATTCCTTTGCCATCTCTCTTTCTTATATATATATATATCAAAAGGAACAAATATCCTTCCTGGGCCATAGACCCACAGTTCCGGGTTCTTGGATTTTTTGCACATATACTCCCCCTCTGGATGGGGCACCGCCTGCCCCAAGATTACTCAATTATGCCAGCTGTGTGGACTAAATCAACGAGAAATGGTATGTTATGTACAAAAACAGAACACATCGCCTGATCTAGGAATCGAAACTACAAACTAGCCATCATGACTGCCACTTCCTAACCACAACAGAATTTATTAAACAGTTTAGGTTGATATTTTTTTATTATAAATAGAAACTTCTTGATTAGTTACTCAGAATTTCTGGTTACTGAGTCTTCAGTCGTATGAATTCTTACAAACGTGGAACTTAGAGTAAGAATGCAGGAAGCGTCAGATTCTTATTTAAAAAAATATATCTGAGTTTGTGTGTGTGTGTGTGTGTGTGTGTGTGTGTGTGTGTATGTGTATGTGTGTGTGTGTGTGTGTGTGTTTGTGTGTGTGTTTCTGGCGGAGTAGGGGTGGGGTTGGAATGGAGATAAAGGGAGAGGGCTTTATGAGAGAGACAAAAATTCAAATGCAGAAAGACTATTGTGCAATTATCTATTTTTCAAACGCGTTCTAGTTAATGACATTAAAACTTTGCCGACTAATTAACTTCCTGTGTAAAATGTATAAGTTGCAGCATGTTTCGATCACTTTTTATCAATAGACGTTCATTAAATGTGTTCTTTTTTCCTAAATATGTAGTACGTTCATACATACTTTAAAAATAAAGGTTACTAGTTCAAATCTAGTCTGGGTCTTGTATATACCCAACAATAACATACATTATTAACATCGAACATGAACATAATCAAAACATAAAGTAGATATACATTTTGTAAATATACGAGAGGCAGCTGAAAAGTTCCTGGCTTTAAGGGTATCGTAAGAGGCCCGGTTGAAGGCCCAAACTTCCGAGTTTTTTTTTTTACAGTGCTTCGAAAAACTGAAGAGCCGCTGAAATAATTGTTTGAAACCGGTTTCCATTGTGCAAATATATGATTGAAACATTCAACCTATGTTTATCCTATTTCTTTAGAGTTGCGTATAAAAGCATCATCTAATGTGCATCACTTTTAAGGTTGAAGTGCGATTTGATGGAAACTTTGGCTGCTAACCCTTGTGGATCCAACTTCGTTAATTCTCTCCCTCGTTATTCACACCCTCCATTGCCTTGTTATCATTCTTGTCTTGCGCTCTCGTTCGCTCGGTCTCATCGTTTTGTTTCTTTTGTGTCGTTTTAATGAACAGGCTTTTCCAAGAGGCCTGCATAATATTTCATTTTATCTTCTGTTGATTTTGTAATTTTCATGTTTGTAAACGCCGAAATGATGAGATACCCAGCTGCAGATGTATATTCAGTGTTAAAATCCGGGCATCTTTTTTTTATTTCGCTAAAAAATATATTATGTCTGAATCTCCTTAAAAGAAAAATCCCGTTTTATGCATCTTCTCGTTGAGCAAATATCTTGTGAGCAATATCATGCTAAAATACTATATTTAGTATGGTCTAAATATCTGTGACGTATTAATTAACTGCTTCTTCTTTATAAAAGAAATCCATTATGCAGAACTTGCGAAACATACGTGAACCATTAACCTTCTTCAGTAAGATGCATCGTCACAATATTCGTTTTTAGTTTTTCATGGCAGGATATTATATTTTGTCTTTTACCACCTTAAACTCCAACTTGAATTCTCGAAATTGCAACTCAAATTGTGAGGATTATTGCATAATGAGAACCAATTACCTTTTCACGAACATATTTTTTGTGTAACAAAAAGACGAGAGGTTTCCAACAAATCTTGGGTTTTAAGAAAAGATATATGATGTCAACTAGATAGCAAAGAAAAACAACAGACATTCTATCACCTCGCAGGTTTTTGCTAATATACGCCATCAAAATTAATTGGTTTCTTCAGCCGAAAGCTAGAACTGTGTGCCTTAATTGGATGCTCAAAAACAGTTGCTATTTATCCTGTAATTAGAAGTGTTTGATAATCCATCTATTTATTATGCAATTAAAAATAGTATTGGTAGGCTAGCGGTGCTGCAATCAAAGTTCCTGGACTTCTCTTTATTGTTCGTCCTTTCGAACAGCATTTAGATGGTAATTGGATGTTCTAATGCGAGTCATACTTACGTAGCTTCTCCACTTCATCTGTAGCTTACGGATCATGTAAAAGCTCATTAAAGCAAATCACACACACACACACATATATATATATATATATATATGTATGTATGCAGATAGAAAGGTACATACATACACATACATACATACATACATATATACATACATACATACATACATCTGGCCACCTAACTCCCCAGACTCCAAGCCCCCTTGTTTATAATGTGTGGGATGCAGTTGAGCGAGAGACCAACAAGACCCCTTGTATTACCAAAGATGAACTGAAGGCAAGGATTATGGCAGCATTCACCAATTTAAACAAGGAAACCGTCCAGAAGATTTGCAGGAGATTCCGAAATCGTCTGTAGACCATGGTTGAAGCCAATGGCGATTCTATTGAATTAGCTTACTCTTTAGTATTTCAAGATATCTTTATGTAATTTTGCTAAATATATCTGCTAAAATGAGAAGTCAGTGTTATTTTCAATTTTGCGTAACGCAGACGACAGTTTATTCACCGCACGCTGCATGTCCGGCATTAGCCATGATAGATCGCTAACCACTACACACATTTTTTGTCTCTCTCCTTTGTTTCTCTGCTTGCTTCTTTCTGTGTTCCTTTCTGTGGAAGAGCGTAGGCTTGAAACGTTAAATACTTTTTCAATTACCGAGCGTTATACTAATACGTCTGTTTGTTTTCTACACCACCTGTCTTCCTCTTTTGTTTTGTTTTTTTTTTGTGAATTCTGCCAATATATATATATATATATATATATAAAGAGAGAGAGAGAGAGAGAGAGAGAGAGAGAGAGAGAGAGAGAGAGAAACTTTAGAAGTTTCTTAAGCAACTAATATTTTCGTTATGTGATTATATAGCTAAAAAAGGCGCCATTGTGTAAACAGAACGGGATGTTAATTACTTGAAGAAGATAATTCAAGGGAGGGAAGGGGAAAGGTGAAGAGATAAGAAAGTGTAGCATAAATAATATCAGATATAATGTAGTTTGTATACTACTTGTTCTCACACACTCTTGCGTACAGACGTCACTGCATAAAATAAAGTTAGACAGGCCTACCAATACACAATAAACTTTTACAGAAATATAAATAACAATTATACGTATATGCCATCATTCACCCATATACATAAATGATTGCTTACATGCGCACGCACACACGTATGTATATATATATTTGTATATATATACATATATATATATATATATATATATACACACACTTACACGCACATTCACATATACATATGTGAATACACACACACACACACACACACACACACACACACATATATATATATATATATATACCGGAGTAAGCACATAAATGCGAAACAAGGTGGAAGAAATAGTACTCGAATACCCGAGGTAGAGTGATATGCTTTATCAAAAAACAGCAGAAATATCACAAAAGCTGTTGCCCAGAGTTTCACGTTCCCGTTTGTTGGACGGTTGGTGCAAGACGATGCCTTCTACCTTTAATGCTAGGCTGCTTTTGTTGTAACTTAATGTATAAAGCAAGTAAGTTACCAAAATATCGCAAAATATTAGATTCAACACAATACATGTGAGGAGTGGACAATATTGGGTTGTCCGGAAAGTTCGTGGCGATTTATAGCAGCTTACCTTTCGACTTATTTGCCATGAAACCACCTCAATTCTGGAAAGAGGGTATTTTCAAGTTAAAGGAAAGATGGAGACGCATTGTGCAACAAAATGGTTCATGTTTGGTTAATTAAAAATGTAATGGCAATATTTATTGACCTTTTTCTTTCCTTTAAAAATCGGCATGAACTTTCCGGACATCCCAATGAAAACAAAAGCTTCTCTACCTGAAGTATCAAGGCCGAGATGGTGTCAAGATGTAGGAGGTGTTTGAAGTTCCTCCTGGGGACCCAATAAAGAACACATGCGCTAGGATCTGTGGTCGCCGTAAGGCTGTGGTGGAAGCTGAGGTCAGCTACTTTGAGAAAATTGTTATTTCCTAGCAATAATCTAGTTGATATTTGATTTTTTTTACAATAGCTTTATTTTTTGATGTGATATTGTATTTTCTTATCCTTTTATACAAACTCTCAAATTTAACCCAACCACCCTGTATGAGAAATAATATCCCAGCTACATATACTAATAATACATTGAAGAACATACACTAAAATTTGGAAATCAGGGGCCAGCGAAACAGTTTAGTAAAATACGACCTCCCTTCTCCTACAAAACCTTTGTCGTTAAAACATGCACGAAAATCTATTTAATAAAACCATTTTTTATGTGAAAACTTTTTCTAAACAAAAAATTATCAATAAAATGTGTTTCTCTCTGTTATTTGTGGGAAACTTGTGAAACTATACAGAAATATATTTACTGTAAGACTTTTATACGAAAACATAATTTTGAATCTTTATTTTTATATGTAAATATATCACAGAAATATTTATCAGCTATATTAAAAAATAAAATTTGTCCAATATTCAAAGATATGTACACAGTAACAAAATTGTATTCACACTTCAGGGAAAGAAAAATGTGTGGAAATATTTTAATATTGAATTTATTCAGACATTACAGTATTAAAGAAGTAATCTTTAACCTGTTTTTGTCTCTTTTATTATGCGGACAAAGCAGTCAATGTACCAAGGGAAGGGAGGGGTGTTCAATGTCTGATGAGAAATGTCATGAAATGATATAAAATAACTATTTTTGTTTGAAGGTATGTTACTGGTCAAGCGTACCTAAAAATGCGACGCATATCAATTTTACCTGTCATACATACATTTTCCACAAGACGGGACCACCATACTGTTGCCGAAACGAGCGAGCTTACCTATCTGAGTATTTACAAGGACACTAGATAGCACGAAGGTGTGCAGTTGATTTCCTCTCACGTTCACCTGATTTTACATCTACAGACTTAGACTTATCGAGCACCATAAAGGATGTCGTGTATCGCAGAAGACTGGCTACACTAACGGCTCTTCAGGAAGGAACTGAAACGGAATATGCAGCCATCTCACTGGACACTTTAGCCAGTATTGCCCAAGCAGCAACTCATCGAACTAGTGCCTGGAAGCTTATGACCACCACTTTGAGCACCTTTTGAAATTGTAAAGGTTAAATGTAATTTTATCAACCTTGTGATGTCAGAAAAAGGTTTAGTATTAAAACATTTTTATACGTTTTCCTTTACGTCAATTGTATATACATATTTATAT
>NC_068993.1:15668770-15671607 GCF_001194135.2 Octopus bimaculoides
ATACATATATATATATACGCATGTATATATATATATATATATATATATACATACATACATACATACATACATACATACATACATACATACATACATATACACGAACGTATGCATTTACACAAATATTACATGAGTGTCTATACGCGTGTAAGACAGAAGGCAGAAGAGAGATAAATGTGTGCACAATGAATTTTATAAAGATTCCGTTCTCATAAATCTGTTATAGTTATAGCGATGAATAAACTGATCTCCATCTTCAAATTGGAAAAATATGAAGCATATACAGACGTTGTTTTAAATGTTAGCTTTATGAACAGGTTGAGCGAGCCGTACAGTATTTGACAAGAGCTACTAACATGTAATATAGGGTAAAATATCCACCAAAGTCGATAGCAAATCTAGATGACCTTCCTGATAATGGACTATTGGATCGAGCAATAGTCTGTTTAATGAAAAGCTGTGTCTAAGCAGCCGTGAAATTTTGGGGTGAAAATGTTTTTAAAATCCTCGAAGATATGTCGTGTTCTCGCAAAATTAGAGCCGCATCATATGGTTGAAAATCAGATGGTAGAGCTGTGTTACAGTCTATCAAGAGATGTTGGATTGTTCGAATTCTGGTGAAAGCTTTCCGTACATTTTCATAAATGCAGGAATACTTAGATATGTGGCAACGATATCAAAAGAAAAATGTCAGCGTTGCCGTGTGTTGGATCATCTAAATAACGAAAAAAAAACAAATTTCGTTTGATTTCCTTAAAAGTAAAGTAGTTATATTCCGTTGGTTATTGCACCGGCGGCTTTCATCAAGAGTTTGTTCCATTTAGTCAAGCGATAAATAAAATGTTTGCTTGGATATCCTGAGGCGAATGTAAACGTGATCTGGGTGCTGTACAACGGCTACTCCGTTTCTCACGCATCACTCAATAACTGCAAAACGATTCCTGACTCTCTCAAAAGTGGACGCAACCAATGTGAAAGTGACCAGTTTCATTAAACTGTAAGAGGAAGAATACACACCTTTTTACAATTTGATATCGTTTGAGGTGGTGTAGGCTTGGCTGTGTGGTAAGACTTTGTTTCTTAACCACATGGCTCCGGGCTTAGTTCTACTGAGTGTGCGTATGTGTGTGTGTATGTATTTGTGACTTTTACTTGTAATGACCAGTTCTTTTGGTCAAACTATCGTATCTCCAGATGCTTCAGATACCAAGACATCAAAATTTGTCAAAGTGTACTACAACCGTTTTTTCTATCGAATGATGAAACTATTTTTTCTTTTTCTGAAAAAGCAACGTTTTGGACCTACGACACCTTTGTATACTAGCAACGACATGTATATATATACATATATATATATTGATATAAAATTTTGGCAAAAGGCTAGCACTTTCGGGGAGTGGGTAAGTCCATTAACATCCATCCCAAAGGTCAACTAGAACTTATTTTATCGACCCCACAAGGATGAAAGGCAAAGTCTACCTCGGTGGTATATGTATTTAGGACATATAGATGGACGAAGTGCCGCTAAGCATTTTGTTCGGCGTGCTAACGTTTCTGCCAACTCGCCGCCATAAAGGTATCCTAAAACAACACGTTGGGTGATATGCCTCTGGGTTTCCTGAAACATAGCTAAAAACACATTTGATAATATATATTTTGTCTATTAAGTTTGACCTGTGGTTAAATTAATATTAAAAAAACTGGTATTTCGTCGATAACGACGATGAAGCTTCCATTTGATCCGATCAACGGAACAACTGGAAATTTAAGGTGCAATTGGTTCGTGGAATTTAACGCAATTGGCTGAGCACACCACAGACACAAGTACTCCGCAGGCACATCTCAGAGACATTCAACGTGACACAGAATGTGATAAGAATGGCCCTTTGAATTACTGGTACACCACATTTTTGGTAGCAGAGTGGACTGAAGCAGAGTGAAAAAAAAAAGTGTCGTGCTGAAGGACACAACGTACCGCCAGATATTGAACTCACAATCCCAACCTTACAATCGTGTGCCGAATACCCTAACTACTTAGCCACGGCGCTTTCGCTGTGATTAAATAACGATTGCTGCAACAGCAACGTTTACAACAACAACAGGAACAGTAAAATAACCAACACAAAAAGCTAGTTCAACTATGAAGAATTCTAAACGTGTGCCTACTAAGTGAGTGGAACTTTCTAGAAAATCATGCTTAATAAATCAAAGAGGTAATTCCTTTTTCTTAATACATTTCATGTTTTATTAATATTTATCTTCTTATTTACGTATTATTTGGTTATTTATGTATGTATTTTTTATAATATTTGTCCATTTATTTACTTTCTTCAATCGTTTTTTAATGCACTTATGACTTTCTATAATTTTCATAGATGAAGTCTATGATGAATCTATTTATATGTGGATACTTGAAACTGATCGATTATTTGTAGGCAATATTGGTTTATCTGTGAGTGTACATGTAAACGGATTTGTGTGTATATACACACATACATACATACATACATACATACTTAGATACATACATACATATATACATACATACATATGTATATATATATATATTAACATTTAGCAGAAGTAATAGAGTGACTGAAGTTCCGATAGTTTCGTGTGTTGGCACTTATCAAACTAGTCACAGGACGAACGATTGAGTGTCTATATAAGGCCTTTGACCTGTGATTAGTTTGATAATTGGCAACGCACTAAAGTTTTGGACTTTCAGTCATTCTATTACCGCTACTAAATAAATAAAATTATACATATGCTCATATCATGAGTTCTACTTTTTTCCTGTTTGCCTCAACATATATATATATATATATATATATATA
>NC_068993.1:15672019-15674032 GCF_001194135.2 Octopus bimaculoides
ATATATATATATATATATATATAGCTTACTACACACACGCACGTGCCCGCACGCACTCACACATACATATACACACACATATATATAAACGTTAATGTCAAACGATGAAAATGAGTGTTCAACAGCGCATACGCGGATGTAATTTCTTTATTTGTGGATTATTGTATTTACATTCGACGGATATTTGTCCTCATCTTGTTTGTTATTAACACAACGTTTCGGCTGATATACCCTTCAGCCTTCTTCGGGTGTCTTGGGGAAATTTCAGACCTGGGTTCTCATTCCTAAGGTTTTTTTCGATATTATTATTATTATTATTATTATTATTATCATTCAGGTTACTGCCTGGAATCGAACTCGGAATCTTGGGGTTAGTAGGCCGCGCTCTTAACCACTACGCCATATGCCCGTAAATATAGAACTGTATTATCTTCCTACAAGTATTCAACTAAGAAAAGACATGAAAATCGCAGAACCTAGTTTTCTTTCACGCATAAATAGTTTTTGCATTCGACCCCCGTGCTCTACTGATATTTATTTTATCGACTCCCATTCGATGAAAAGCAATATCGATCTCGGCATCATTTGAACTCGGAATATAAAACACCGCAATGAATATCGCAAAGCGTATATTTTTCGACACTAACGATTGAGCCAATTCGATAGTCGTCGTCATCGTCATCGTCCTAGTAGTAGTAGTAGTAGTAGTAGTAGTAGTAGTAGTAGTAGTAGTAGTAGTAGTAGTAGTAGTAAATAATTATATAAATATATAAAATTTACCATAGTAATACAAAATAATACACGAAAAACGATCTTCATGTTTTATCATCCGATTGCAGTCTTTTGCAAAAGATGGAGGCCTAAAGTTGACATAACTGACAGCTAAAGTGACTATAAAATTATAGTTCCGATAGCGAGCTGACATATTGTGTTGTAGTCGAGTAATTGGTCTAATTAAGTAGAATACTTAGTGATCGAGAAATGCAAAATTTTTCATCGAGTAGCACTCACAAGAACATAAGAAAGACGATGCGAAGACGGTCGCATCATTTCTACTACTCATACAAGAATGCTTGCATATATAAATACGTGTACGTGTGCGTGTGTCTGAGTGTGTGTGTGGCTGCATATTTGTGTGAATGTACCTGTGTCTAGGCATGTATTTATGTACTGCTTATATAGTTATATAAAGATATAGATGCGTTGTATAGCAAATATATGCATATCTATGCATATACATATGTATAAATGCGTGTATATATAAATGTGTGTGTTAGTATGTGTGTATACGTATGCATATATGTATATATATATATATATATATATATATATATATATATATATATATATATATCTAGGCGCAGGCGTGACTGCAAGGTAAGAAGTTTGTTTCTCAACCACATGGTTTCGGGTTCAGTCCCACTGCGTGCCATCGTGGGCATGTGTCTTCTACTGTTGCCTCGGGCAATATATAGTGAACTCAAATAAACAATTAGTTCAAATAATTGAATAAAATTAACGGACACCTAGAGGACGTGCACAACAAATATATGTATCAGCATAACGCCCGGTAAAGTGAGAGGGCTTGACGTTTCGAGCACAGCTCTTCGTCGGGGAAGAGAAAGGGAAAAAAGTCAAAAGAATGAAGATAAATCACCAGAGCACGTGTGCTTATATAGAAAAACCGTTCCTTTGTTGTTAGAAGTCTGCTTTCAGTCACATGGCTGCAGGTTCATTCCTACTCGGTGGAACCTTGGCCAGTTGTATTTCTGCTAGAGACAAAAACTGAAAGAATGCAGTTCTGCATTTGTGTGTGTTTTTCAGGACAATCATTATGTGTGCATATACATATAGATATAATAGGAATTCAAAGAATCAGTGTTCGTGATATACATACAGAAAGATTGAGTGAATGAGAGAGTGAGAGGTAGAGGAAGAGATAGATGAATATTAAATAAAGAATAATTATCTATCGCTCTATCTACCTTGCTATATGTATATATATATATATAT
>NC_068993.1:15674621-15675687 GCF_001194135.2 Octopus bimaculoides
AAAACAAATATAACATTATCAACAGCAGTAAGAACAACAACAAAAACAGTATACGACATGTATACAATACACAAGCCGCAATCACAAATATGCATACAAATAGAACGAAATATATGCGTGCGTGTTAATCTATGTATGTGTATGTTTGCATGTAGATATTTTTATACATATATAGGTACATATGTGTGTGTATACATGCATATATACATTTATTTATTCATAAATATATGTATGTATATGAAGAGGCAAAAATGGACGAGCACGTAAATAAGGCGTTATATCATATATACACGTATACGTATGTCCATGTCCATGTGTGCGTGTGTGTGTTTTATGTATGAGTATATATATAAACTCACGTATACTTACATTTGTTTCCCTCCATCACTTTAAACAACAAAAAATGCATATGCATGCACCTACGAATCCGCCTCTAGCAACCATTTTTCATTGCAACATAGCGTTCATTTTAACATTGCGTCATTTGCAAATCTGTCCGCTTCGTAGTTTGTTTAGTTGGTTTCAAAATTTCTGATATTTCAACAAAAGATGCTCTTTTCGGTTTTTCTTCCTAATCTACCATCCTTCCATCCTCCATCCTAAGAGAATACGATATATCAGCTATTGTTCCTAGGGTAGTTTTGTTTTATTTTACATATATATTTTTATATATGTTCTTGTTTAAATAATCATTTTCGTTGTTCCTTACACCTTCTTTAGTTTTTCTTGCATTTTCAGCTCAAATTTTTATATTTATTTCTATCGTTATTTGTAAGTATGTATATGAATGTATAGGGGTACATATCTCGGGTACAGAAACGTACATGCACAAGCACAAAAACAAATGCACTTAAGCACACGCGTGCGTGCGCACACATACGAGCATATACATATACATGAACATACACACAACAGAAATATGTATTTACAATATGCACATAATTATACGAGCGAATATATATATATATATATATATATATATATATGTATATATATATATATATATGTGTGTGTGTGGATATGTATATATATATATATATATATATATATATATATATATATATAT
>NC_068993.1:15676489-15677297 GCF_001194135.2 Octopus bimaculoides
ATATATATATATATATATATGCATATTTTTTTATTTATCTTTGTATTGCTTCATATTATTCTTTTTCCTCGGAGCTATATCATATTCCCATTATATATATATATATATATAAATGTGCACACATATATACATATAGATATGCACACATGTAACATTCACATACATACATACACTCACACACACACACATATATATACATATACATATATATATATATATATATATATATAAATATATATATATATCAAACATTACGGTGTTCCACGCTTCTTATCCTCTGCCTTTTTACCTCTTTTTCACTTCTCTCACTTCTCTTTTATTCTTATCGCCCCCACTACCTCCAACAACAAAACTTGTCCCTATCCCTCTAATCTTCTTTCTCCTCCACCACCACCTCCTCCTCTTCCTCCCCTGCTCCTCCTCCTTCTCCTCCATCCCCTCCTTCTCCTCGTTCTTCTTCGTCTTCAATACAGATTGTTCATTCTTGTCCGGTCGATAATACCTAGAAGAATATGAAATACAGATGAACATCAATTATATTATATTTCGCAAGGAATCCCCTCCACACGTCAGCCATTTTATTTTTGCGTTTCCTTATAATCACTTCTACCACCCCCACCCCCACCCCCTTTTTTTCTCTTGTCGCTTTCCTCCTTTCACTTTCTTACATCCTTCTCTCTCTCCCTTTGCCTCTGTCTCTCACTCCACATACATACACACACACACACGTATATATATATATATGTATATATTTATACCCACCCATATATATATATATATATGTGTGTGTGTGTGTGTGTGTGTGTGT
>NC_068993.1:15677824-15679488 GCF_001194135.2 Octopus bimaculoides
TTTTGTTGTTGTTCATCTCACGCTTTTTCTGACATTCCAAACCCACCTATAACTGCCACTAGCGCACGTCATCTCCTCAAACATGTACATGTATGTATATATATATATATATATATATATATATATATAAACAAGATACCAAAGACTTGATATTCTGGAAATGTATTCGCCTTAAAAGTTGAAAGCAAAAACTAACCTTAATGGGGGGGGAGGGAGGATTTAAGTCCTATTTTAACTACAGAATATTATTTTTAGATTAATGAAACCGGGCACCTACTGGAATCGTTATCCCTTTGAACTAGGTGTTAAGCAGTATTTTTCCTGCTTACATTCCGATGACTTTACTTTTCATGTTATCGGAATGAGCACTGGATCCGATGAAATCAACTAATATCCTTCTCGCAAATTTTTAGGCTTTGTGTTATTGTTGAAAGTATTATGTTTAGACTGTGGAATAAGAAGTTTTAGTTTCATAAAAGATAAAGGAAAGATTAATATAGTTTTAATATAGTTTTAAAGAATTTAGTGCTAAGTTAATATTCTACCTAATTATAATCTTGCGTTAATGATGTATGTTTGTGCAGATGTTAATTTTGTTTAGAAATTAAAATGTTTTATTAGTTTTATACGACGCTAAGGAATAATTAATCTGGTTTAAAGGATTTTAAGTGTAATACGAATTTTTTAAAAAAACTACATTATTTTAGAGTGTTTGTAGTTAATTTCGTTTGGAAATTAAAATGTCTTAGTATTAGATTGAAATTTTGGCACAAGGTCAGGAATTTTAGGGATGGTTGTGAGTCGACTATATTCTTTTTTATTCTAGACACAACACCCGAAATTTGGGGGAAGGAGGCCAGTTGATTAGGTCGATCCCAGTACCCAACTGGTAGTTAATTTATCGACCCCGAAAGGATGAAAGGCAAAGTCGACCTTGGCGGAATTTGAACTCAGAACGTAAAGACAGACGAAATAGTGCTAAGCACTTCGCCCGGCGTGCTAACGATTCTGCCACCTTGCCGCCTTAAACGGATGAAAAGCAAAGTCAGTCTCGAAAGTATTTGAACTCAAGAGGTAAAGACGGACGAAATACCGCAAAGCATTTCGTCCGGCATGCTAACGATTGTGCCAGCTTACCGCCTTAAGTTGGGTCAGTATTAGCAAAACATATATATATTCTCTTATATCGTAGTATATTTCAGTTAAATGTTCTAAACATGAAAAGGTCTAGGGACGGTAATATCAATGGTTTTTTTTACTAGTGACGTCATGGGTTTGGTTTCTCGAACGTACTTATATGAAGGGAACTCTCAACGCTGACTGCATACTCATGGTTGTCTGAATATGTTAATCTGGAGCTGGGTAAAGCCTGCTAGAGTATCTGCTCTGTGTTCATTGTCCGGAAACCTTTCGTCACACATCTGTGACCTCTTCAGCGACACTTTCTGTCTCTGTGTGTGCCCTACCCTCACTTATATCATAGAATGTGTGGCTCTTGCTTTGCTTATTTCATAGAAAGAAATAAGTAGAGCAACAGCACACACGGAGACGGGAAGTGTCGATGAATGTGGAAAGATAGATAGATAGATAGATAGATAGATAGACAGACAGACAGACAGACAGACAGACAGACAGACAGACAGACAGACAGACAGACAGACAGA
>NC_068993.1:15679903-15682882 GCF_001194135.2 Octopus bimaculoides
ATATATATATATATATATATATATATATATATATATAATCTCATGTTATCTATGTGTGTGTGAATATGTGTAAGCATATATTTTTCTATGCAATCGTATTTTATATTTATATATGTATTATGTATGTATGTATGTATGTATGTTTGTATATATATATGCATGCATGCATATATTTATGTATGTATGTGTCTATGTATCCTTGTGTGTATGCGTATAACCAAACATCTTACTATAATTTTCTTCTTTTCATATACCTTCACAAAAACTCCAGGTTTTTTCTCCTTCTACCTTTTTTCTCGATCAGATTTTATTCCAGCGATACTACAGGTCCGTCATTGTTATCTGCAGTAACGTAATGAAGACATGCGCTGCAGTTTGCAATTGAACTATTACACAAGGGTTATAAAAACAGGAGTCTTTCATTCTTCAAACTTTTCATTCACGTTGCTATCCATTCTGTGATTCCATTCTTCAAATATTATACTTGGAATCGCTTCAAGAATGAAGATTGCTTATTTCCTATATCTCAGACTATCTCTTCTGCATTTCTGCATGCATAAACACACGCTTACACACACAATTTCACGCACACACAAACATGTGCATATATAAATTATTTGCACACACAAGCACACAGACACAATCAGATATACATATATGTGTGTGTATGTATATATGTATGTACGTACACACATATATACATGCATGCATACGTACGTACATACATACATACATGCATGCATATATTTACACGTATGCATTTGCGTGTGTGTGTGTGTGTGTGTGTGTCTGTGTCTGCGTATGAATTATTTCATATTTCGTATCCTAGCAATAGATCAATATGATTTTGTTTTCTATCTTTTCTTTTACGGATCAATGTGAATTCGATCCTCCGAAGTAATCATTTATGCATCCTGTAATATCCTATGACATATATTTAAATACACACTTCGCCAGTCAGATATTCAGGTAGGTAGCCAGATAAAAATTAGCTTTATAATATTAATGCATACTTACATAATAGTTATATCGAAATGACGAGTATGAGGTGGGAAAGAAAGTCCTGCTTTATTTTGGATAGGATGACTTTGAGTGAACTTCTTCAATACTGAAAGTAAAATAAGTATTTTTACATTCTAGAGTCTTTTACTTTGTTTATTTAAGGATTGCTTTATAGCACAGCGGTTAAATTCGTGTCGAGTCTACTCTTTGCAGACAAGTTTAAATTAGCCCCACATCAGAGACTGCCTGTTGCATGAATTCAAAAGTGGTTCTTCAGCACTTTGAACAGGCAAGAAATAGTCGTTTTGCCAACCAAAAAGGAAGTCTCCCAACATGCTGACGATTGTTTGACCAGATTGGCTCGAGAAATTTTTCTCTCACAGATTCCCGTTGATTTTGACGGTAAAATTCTGTCAATATTAAGCTTCAGAAAATTGCAGTTGAGGAAAACTCAAAGCAAACTGAGCGAAAAGGAACAAAATGATTCAATTCCAGTCACATAAATCATAAACATCTTCATAAACTAGGAGAAGTGTCTGAACACTAGGTCCCTAAGTATCTGGAGGCTTTCAGCTTAATAAAGATGTTGCCTGCTGTTCATCATTGAAGAGTTAGTTTTCTTCTCTGTAATCATCTCCAATGAAAAGGGAGAGTCCATCTATAAACCTGTTAAGTTAGCTGAGCAGTTGGATATGAAAACCTTGTATATGTCGACTCTGGTTATGGCTTCGCAGTTTCTAACATGGAAATCTGAATTACGTCATTGATAAACTTGATCTCGTGTTGATGACAGCTATCCAAGTTACTGCATTGCATGTTCGAACCCGAAACTATGTGTTGGTGAAGCAAGCTTCGGAACTATACTGCCTTATTTGTTGCCCATATATATAATGTTCAGCCATCGAAATGGTTCGGTGTGTTTGTATCATATGTAAATCAGGTAATAAAAGCCACTGAGGTGTCCTTTGATTTCAAGAGATTGACAAGGGAAAAGCATAGAGATAATGGTGATGTAATATGATTAAATTAAGATATGTCGTACGCAAAAACACATTCACAAACACACACACACACATGCACACATGTATGCTTATATGAATATAATAAAGGACCAACATGCGAGTACAGTTTTCCATTAATAGTAACCTTCTTTCAGCTATAACATAGGAATGTGGAGAGGGGACAGTAGGAAGAAAACAAAGTATTATAAAAAAAAATGGTAGGCTAGATAAATTAAAACATCTCTAGTGAATTGACAGAGTAGGATAGGGCGAGGGAGAGAACTTTTTTTAAAAAATTACTTCCATTAAGCAAAACAGGCAGCTAGGTGATCAAACAATGAAATACAAAGCGGAGTTGAAGAAAAACAGACGAAGAGATAATTAGAGAAATAAAGAAGATATGAGATGAAGAAACATTGACTTCAATTATAGAGGGGAGATGGATATCAGGACTAATAAGTAATATGTAGGAAGCATTGGAAAAGCTCAGAAAGGGGGAAGATAAGGAAATTGGTATAAGCAGAGGTAGGTTATGTTGAGAGTTGGGAGATTGAGTGAATAGTAAGAGAAAGAAATAGAGAAACAGAAGCGAGCAAGAACATGGTGGAGAGAGAAACTCTGGCATATAGGGACGCTTGGAAGAAAGCGCTATGATGAGAAGACACAATAGTAGTAAGACACAAGTAAAGAAAAATAAGCATGGCTCCTTTTAATGATGTGGATAATTAGAGAGATAACGATCTAAGACAAGATGTGGCGAAAAAAGGAGATTCTAAGAGATACACGGAAAAATGAACGCATGACCTCCAGATTTACTTGACAAAATACGCTGGGAAATGAAGAGATGACGATTTTCTCATTCAAAAATTCAATGACCAACACACACAGATATACGCACACACACAAAATCACTCACACACAAGGACAACATATATATATATATATATATATATATATATATATATATATATATATA
>NC_068993.1:15683899-15684521 GCF_001194135.2 Octopus bimaculoides
TATATATATATAATTATATACGTATATACATATATATATATGAATTTATATATGTGTGTGTGTGCGCGCACAGATAGATAGAGAGACAGACTGACAGATAGATACATAGATAGATAGATAGATAGATAGATAGATAGATAGATAGATAGATAGAGATGTAAGTAGATAGACAGATAATTTTAATTTTGTTTACTGCAAAAATTGAGTGTAATGTTTGTGTCGATCTGTATTTAGTTTAGATCGAGTTAATCAATATGTTGTATCTCTATTGAAAAGAAACACGCATGGAGGTTGGTCCACATTCAACATAACCCCACAAATCACAGCGTGCTAACCATTTCTCTTTTTTAATTTTATCATGGCATTGATACGTTTTTTTCCGAATTTGCTATTTATTATCATTTTTATAATTATTATTATAATTATTATTATTATTATTATAATTATTATTATTATTATTATTATTATTATTATTATTATTATTATTATTATTATTATTGTTGTTGTTCTTGTTGTTGTTGTCATTGTCATTCTTCTTCATCTTTTTCTTCTTCTTCTTCTTCTTCTTCTTATTATTATTATTATTATTATTATTATTGTTATTATGATTATTATTATTATT
>NC_068993.1:15685221-15687738 GCF_001194135.2 Octopus bimaculoides
GAAAACACCTAAAGCTCCACGAGGCTCCGGCAGGGGATGGTGATGAACCCTGCTGTACTCTTCCACCACAACTTTCTCTTACTTCCCGTTTCTGTTGTGCCTGTAATTCAAAGGGCCAGCCTTGTCATACTGTGTCACGCTGAATCTCCCTGAGAACTACCTTAAGAGTACACGTGTCTGTGGAGTGCTCAGCCACTTGCACGTTAATTTCACGAGCAGGCTGTTCCGTTGATCGGATCCACTGGAACCCTCCACGTCGTAAACGACGGATTGCCAACAACACTATATCCCACATTAGTTCCACATGATCATTCTCTGCGTCTAGCGAGGTTGGTGTTTATACCACGGTTTCGTATATGTATTCTAGCCCATACTTTCTGCACATCATTCAGTATGGATGTCTACATCACCTCTATAACAAGTTACTAACTGACTGTTGTGCCTTCTCTGAGCCACGTTTGAACTAATTGGAACGTCTATTTTTCTATTGGAACGCCTGTGGAAGGATTACAGGTAAGTTCACACTGAAGAAAGTTCACCGTGAGGAAAGTTTACTGCGAAAATATATCCATAGTATTTAACCATTCATAGTTAAAATTTATTTTATTGAATAAAAAGAAGAAAAAAAACGGTGAATTGATGACTGTTCACTTTCCCTGCGGTGAAATGATTACAGTTAACTTTCCCTGCGGTGAGTTGATGAGAGGTAACTTTCCATGCGGTGAATTGATGACGGTTAACCTTCCCTGCTGTGAAATGATGATAGTGAACTTCTCCTGTGATGAATTGATGTCGGTGAACTTTCCCTACGGTAAATTGATGACGGTAGACTTTTTCCTGTTGTGAATTGATGACGGTGGATATGTTGTGGAAAGGATGCGTTCCCCTGGTAAGGCGGCCCATCTTGCCAGCGCCCGCTAGAAGATAGGCTCGAAATACCGTGGCTGATGTTCCCGATACTTACGTTTCATTGTTTTCTTTTTATGTCTCAGATTCATTGTATCGGTCGAACCACTAACTTATGCCGGGGTCGTCGCCATCGTCATCATCCTCGTCAGCAGCAGCGTCACCGTAATCATCATCATCATCATCTTCAATTTACTGGCACATAAGTACATACTTTTTTTATTGTTTTTTTTTTACCTGTTTTGTGAAGGCCAGTGTCATAAGATCTAGTCTCACACCCATCAACGAAACATCCTGCTCGTGAAATTAACATGCAAGTGGCTGAGCACTCCTTAGACACGTGTACCCTTAAGGTAGTTCTCAGGGAGATTCAGCGTGACACAGAGTTTGACAAGGCTGGCCCTTTGAAATACAGGTACAACAGAAACAGGAAGAAAGAGCGAGAGAAAGTTGTGGTGAAAGAGTACAGCAGAGTTCGCCACCACCCACTGCCGGAGCCTCGTGAAGCTTTTAGGTGTTTTCGCTCAAGAAACACTCGCAACGCCCGGTCTGGGAATCGAAACCGCATTCCTACGACGGCGAGTCCGCTGCATAACCACTGGGCCATTGCGCCTCAAATAAAGAATATGTTACTTATGAAATAACGATTTTGACGTTCAACGCCATCAATCTGTACTTATTTCTGAGTAGAAAATGTCAGTTAGTCTATTAAGAGTAGACATATAATATTTTAACAGTCATTTAGGTGTTTATCAGTGATAAATCTTATGACGTTGAAAAACATTCATTTGTCGTTTGTCAGTCGTTAGAACCGTCAGACAAAATGAGCGTGGTCATCGAACAGGATATATATATATATGTATATATATGCTTATGTGAGTGTGTATGTATATCAAAAGGAATAACGCTCCCTCCTGGGCTATGGGATATAAGACTGCCATTTATATTTCTTCTTCGAACGGAGCCGCCGTTCAGTAGAAGGATTACTCAGTTTTGCCTGAAAAGTGAACAGGAGCGACGTGAAATAAGTTGTTTTGCACAAGAACACAACGCATTGCCCTGGCCAGGAATCGAAATCACAATCGTTCGATCATGAAGGAAATGCCCAAAACCACGGTTTTCCAAACACACGCGCCCACACATGCACACGCACATACAAACATATACATATACATAAATATACACGTGGTGTACAGTGTATACCAAAGCAGGAAAAAATAGGAAAAAATATAGGACAGATTTGTTTCCGCGGACGTAAGACTTATCTGTATGTATGTATGTATGTATGTGTATCGATAGAGAGTGATATAAAGTCAGGAAAGTAAAATTATTGACAGAAATATAAGGTAAACTTGAGAATGAGCTTTTAGTAAATATACACCTTTGCCCCAGCTATTAAGATTAGAGACCCTGATTACGCCAGGGAAATGTTTCTCTGTACATAACCAGTTTATACAGACAATCGAATGGTGTGACGTTGTAAAGTAGCAAAAACCTTTATTCATTAATGACATTCTCACTAACATCCTGTCACTGATATATATCATTATGCATGTGCATATACATATACATACATACATATATATATATATATATATATATATATATATA
>NC_068993.1:15688440-15688814 GCF_001194135.2 Octopus bimaculoides
ATATATATATATATATATATATATATACACGTACTTGCTTACTAGCACTGATATGTATAAATAAACACATGCATATTCATAAATGTATACTCAGAAATTCATAAATGTATACTCAGAAATTCATATATATATACGTATATATATATATCGTTTGTGCATTGGAGTTCCTGTGACAGTGCGCGTGTTTATGTAAGAATGCATGAATAATGCATGAATCTACTGGATCTAGTGATATTTATATACAATGCATGCATGCATGATTATATGAACTCTTGTATAACCAACAATATACAATATTTGCATATCTTTTTATGCGCATGTTCATGTTTATATATATACATATACATATATATATATATATATATATATATATA
>NC_068993.1:15688824-15693155 GCF_001194135.2 Octopus bimaculoides
ATGAATCTACTGGATCTAGTGATATTTATATACAATGCATGCATGCATGATTATATGAACTCTTGTATAACCAACAATATACAATATTTGCATATCTTTTTATGCGCATGTTCATGTTTATATATATACATATACATATATATATAAGCATGAAGCATATATAAGAGATTTCTTATCGTTATTGTATTGTATATAACAGATATTTAATATGTAGGTGCATATTAAGGTCTCCTATTTTCGGAGGGTGATTTCCACCATAACCTCTCTCTCTCTATTTCTTTCTATCTGTCTATCATTCAGTCTTATCTTCAATTTCTCTCTCTTTTTTCCTTCTTTCTATCTTCATAGTTCTCTGTATTCATTCCTCATTAGATTACCTTCATGTTATTTCTGTCCTTTCTTATACAGTCGTAATCAGCGCAATAACATATTTATATATAGTTTCTTATATCCACACTATATATGAATATGTATACACGGATACGCACGCTCAAAGATTTATATAATTACATATATACATACATGCATACATGTATATCTCTGTGAGTGTGTGTGTGTATATATATATATATATATATATATATGTATGTATGTGTATATGTACACATGCAGAGAGATAAACATTATTAATACGTAGACGAAGGCATCCAGCTGCCAGAATCGTTAGCACGCAGGGCGAAATGCTTAGCGGTATTTTGTCTGTCTTTACGGTGTGAGTTCAAATTCCGCTGAGGTCGACTTTGCCTTTCATTCTTTCATTGATCGATACATTAAATACCAGTTGCGTACTGGGGTCAATCTAAACAACTGGCCCCCTCCCCCAACATTTCGAGCTTTGTGCCGGGCAAGATGCCGGGCAAGATGCAGTGGGAAAAATACAAGTAGGAAAAGTAAAAGACGAAGAGATTGAAAAGGAAGCGAGGTCCAACAGGGCGACAGTAGAGCCCTAAATACCGGAGCAGAAAATATTTATAGTTTAATTTAATTAACTCATGGTCGGGAGGATTTTAAACTATATACGTTTTTAAACTGTATATGGTATATAGACAAAATAAAAATTTAGAATTAAAAATAAAAAAATAATAAAAATAAAATGAGGTGTATGGGCGGAGTGATATATAGTAATTGCTGCATGGGTATATCTATACATATACACAAACACACACATACAGACACATGTACACACGAACACACACTAACACGCAACACATACTCACGCGTACACTCACAGTCGCACACAGACAAAGACCGACACAACATGTGTATACATACATATATATATATATATATATATATATATATATATATATATATATATATATATATATATATATATATATATATATATAAATCCATATATGCACACACACAGAGACACCCACATGGTCGTATAGGTACATCAGTACATCCATACACATACGTACATACGTATACACATACTAACATATCTACATACATACACACACATATACCTACACACCCAAATATACACATGCATGCATAAACCAAAGCATATATGCATACACATGTACATACACACCTAAATATATATATATATATATATATATATATATATATAGAGAGAGAGAGAGAGAGAGAGAGAGAGAGAGAGAGACAGATATTTATATAAATACATATACTTGCAAAAACACAGATATACATACATACTCAGACGTATATACATACATATACATAGCCCACACAGACACACATATATATATCTACGCCCATATATGCATATTTGCATATATATTCGGATGCACATTAGTGCTAATTTAATTAGAGATTGAACAGGATAATTCCAAACTATATAAAATTATAGAGGTACGGTTAAATTAAGCGAAAATAACAGAACGTATGGGCGAGAAAATATTTTGTTATTAGTACGTAAGTACATATATATATATATATATGTATATATATAGACAAATGCATTCACACACACACACACACACACATGCATATATACATGTACAAAGACATATATCTCTATATATTGATACATGCTCACAGGCTCGCATATACGCATATACAGGGTGGCTGAGAAGTAAGTAGGCATTAAAAACTGTTTATAAAATCCATATTTCTTTCACAAATTTATTGAGACAAATGATACATGTTCTTTATTACGTGTGAAATGAAATTAAATCTCCATATTTCAATGCACGCACCGGTGGCGCCAACCTCAAAGGCCAGTGATAGAATGAACAATCTTGTGACGGACGTCATCTGGGATATCATTGAGAACTTTCTGAATCCGTGTCTCCAAGTCCTCCAGCGTGAGAGGTTTTGTCTTGTACACCTCTTTTGTGTAACCCTACAATTAAAAAAATCACATGGAGTGAGATCTGGACTTCTTGGAGGCTATTCATTAGGTCTACATCATCTCGTCAGATTTTAACCCCTGCAGGTAATTCTTTATGCAACAACTTGAGTATTATGTGTCTTGTTAGTCCACTTTCACAAGCTACTTGACGTGTTGATTTTTGCGGGCTGTTATTAAACATTTCCTGCATTGTTGCCATGTTCTCCGCTGATCGGGATGTGGTTGGACGACTAATTCTTTCATCGTTCACAGAGCCCGTGGTTATCAGCTTCGCATGGCAACTTTTTATTGTCTCCGGACGTAGTCTTGCATGTTTACCTTTGCATGCACGCCACCATCTCTGAAGCAGAGCAATGGAATTCCACACTCCATAGCGTGCTGCTATCCTAGCTCGCCTCTGAACAGTCAAACGACCAGCCATCTGGATAATAAGAAATAAGAAATAAGACATTAAAAAAATAAGAAAACCCCATTAGTGTTGTCTGTTTTAAAATGTTCTCATCATGACTTCAGTGATAGTAAAAAGCAATTTTTAATGCCTAGTTACTTTCCACCCACCCTGTAGATCCATAAGTATAACCATATACATACATATATTCATAGGTATACAGGTATACATATAATACAAATATATATATATATATATATATATATATATATATGCATATATAAATACATGGATACACCCATACATATATATCTACATACATACATCATATATATATATATATATACATATATATATATGTATGTATGTATATGTATGTTTGTATGTATGCATATATACATATGTGCGCAAATCTGCGTGCGTACATATATATATATATATAAATGTGTGTGTGTGTGTGTGTGTGTGTGTACGAGCGTATACATACATAGGTGTATGTGTGTTTGTCTTTAGAGAGAGAGAGAGAGAGAAAGGGAGAGAGCGGGAGAAAGTGCAGTGGGAGAGAGAAGGCGAGAGAAACAGAGGAAGATAGAGGGAGAGTGAGAAACAGACAGAGATAGGCAATAGACTGTCAGACGGAAGAGTGAAAGATGTGATTCTCTGTCAGCTGCATGAGAGTGAATAGAAATGCGTGTGTGTAAAATGTGTTTGTATTAGAGGCAATATCGTGAATCTTATAACTGAATTTTAAAAGTTTTGTGCATGGCGTACTTCACGATACTATCGATTAGCCTTTTGAACACAGCCACATCTAACGATATACATACACATTCATAACGAAACACATAGACACAGTGACTGCCTACACGCTCTTACTCACACACACACAGAAGCACAGAAATGTGTGTAGAGTTATTAGCATAAGCATATATGAAAAGAGGTTCAAGAGAATTTGCAAGCCAACACGCACCGAAAAAGAAACGCGCTATATAACGTCATTTCCTCTTTGAAAAATCCTTCACACATACATACAAACACAAGCACCCGGATGTGAACACACGTGCATCATACAAGCGATCGCAAAAACAAAAAGAAAAATCGACCCAATCGATATGACGTCATGTTTACTTTTCCAAAGTGAAACTATGTAAAAACATGTGTACGCATATTTGGAAATGTTTGCGTATGAGTTCGAGTGTGGCTATTTAAAATGCACACACAAACACATACATACACACATACGCGCACTCCACACACACACACGCACCAACCGCACATACATAAACAGACATAAACATGCTTTTGTGTGAGTGTCCATATATATATACACATGCATACATATATATGTTTATATATATATATATATATATATTACTCTTTTACTCTTTTACTTGTTTCAGTCATTTGACTGCGGCCATGCTGGAGCACCGCCTTTAGTCGAGCAAATCGACCCTAGGACTTATTCTTTGGATGCCTAGTACTTATTATATCGGTCTCTTTTGCCGAACCGCTAGGTTACGGGAACCTAAACACACCACCATCGGTTGTCAAGCGATGTTAGGGGACGCAGACACACAAACATACACACACACATACATATATATATATATATATATA
>NC_068993.1:15693879-15696511 GCF_001194135.2 Octopus bimaculoides
TATATATATATATATATATATATATATATAGAGAGAGAGAGAGAGAGAGAGAGAGAGAGAGAGAGTATATATTATATAAACGTACGCATAGTGATACACATACTCACTCCTATGTTATATTGAATACATACATACATACATACATACATACATACATACATACATACATACATACATACATACATACATGCATACATGCAGATGTTAACATAGAGCTGAAGATCAGTGAAACAGAATACCTACACTGAACTATTGAGAAATCTGCAGTTACTCTATCCAGATTACGAGTTCAGGTCGATACCTGAAATGATTGGTACACCGAGGTATGTAACACACTTTCTAAATACCAACCTTGAGAAATTTGCTTTCTGAAAACCAGAAAGGAGAACGCTGATTCGAAGTCTTTAGATCCAAGCCATCAATGTAACTGAACAAATCTATAAAATTTTCTAGAAGTTTATCGTTTAAGTATATATGAGCATGTCTAGATGTGCCACTATATGCATGAGAATACATACATAAAACAAAACATACGAATGTGCACGTATACATACATACATATATACATACATAGATATATACATACATACATACATGCATACATACAAAACTACACAAGGCTGAATCTGAATTAGAAATCGGCTCTTTCTCCATCGGCAAGAAATCTTGAAATAAAACTGAACAATTTTTTCTTCTATAGGCACAAGACCTAAAATTGGGGGGGGGGGGAGGACTAGTCGATTGCATCGACCTCAGTACGCAACTGGTACTTAATTTATCGAACCCAAAAGGATGAACGGCTAAATCGGCCTCGGTGGAATTTGAACTCATAAAATAACAATGGGCGAAATACCGCTAAGCATTTTCTTAAGCGCGCTAACGATTCAGCCAGCTCGCCGCCTTAAATAAAGTTGAATAATTACATACATACCTACATACAAGGCGGTGAGCTGGCATAATTGTTAGCACGCCGGGTATGATGCGGCTATCCTTCCGTTCTACGTTCTGAGTTCAAATTCCGCCGAGGTTTCACTTCGCATTTTATACTTTCAAGGTCGATAAGACAAGTACCAATTGAGCACTAGAGTCAACTTAATCAACTTGGTCCCGAAACCATTCATTAAAAAAAAAAAACTGTTTGCCTTGTGCCAGAATTTAAAACCAATATATGCACGTGAATAAAAGCGGTGATTGGACAAAACACTTTTCGTTCAGAGTTCAAATTCCGCTGAGGTCGACTTTGCCTTCCAGCCTTTATGGTCGATAAAGTTAGTACTAGTCAAGTAAGTATCCCCAACTTTCACACACGCAGCCAAACGCGCGCAAACAGAGCCAAACACACACACGCAAATACGCTCTCACAAATATACATACATTAAACACGTACACAGCAGCCAACACACACACACACTAACACGCACATTAATATATATATATATATATATATATATATATATATATATATATATATATATATATATATATATATATGTATATATATATAGTTTGTGTGTGTGAGTGTCCATATATACATACACGCATATATATATATGTGTGTGTACATATCTGTAAGTGTATACGTGCACGTATGACTGCGCGTGTGTGTCACGCGCGCGCGCACACACACACACAAAGCAAGACTTACACACGTACACTCGCGAAAACATACATGTTCACCAAAACAATCACTGACACAACGAACACTAAACGCACATGCATACACATATGCAATCATACTGCCAAATACCCGCAAAGTGCAAAATCAGATGCACACAGGCACATACATACATATAGCCATAGGCACACACTCACTAAAACACACAGCCAAATACACAAACACACAGATACAGGATTTTATCGTGGCTATTTAATAAATTGCTTTCCCAACAAATGGTCACGTTTGGAATGCTTTTTTTTTTTTCATCTTTTACTTGTTTCAGTCATTGGACTTCGGCTAAGCCGGTGCACCGCGTTCAAGACCTTTGAATCGAACAATTTACACACACACACACACACACACACATACACACACACACGTAGATAGGTTCAAATTCTGGCACAAGGCCAACGAATTTAGGGAGGGGCTAAATCGATTATATTAATTGCAGTGATCAAATGATATTTATTTTATCAACCATGAAAGAACGAAAGGCAAACTCGACGTCGGCGAAAATTGAAATCAGATTTTCCCTGGCATTCGAATTTTACTTGGGCATAACAAATTTAATTTTTTTAAAATGTTCTAAACTTTGGGTCACGACTTTATAGTATATATATATATATATATATATATATCATTTTATATATGTTTCTGTGTGTGTGTGTGTGTGTGTGTGTGTGTGTGTGTGTGTGTAGAAGTTTGAAAGGAATATACGAGTTCATATGTATAAGGAAAATAAGACAAGGTAGAAAATGCTAAAATGATTTCATCTTGAAGAACATTTTAGTACCGGTTTCAATGTTTGTGATTTTTTTCAACTTAGAGTAAAGCATGAAAAACAATTAAATGAAATGTTTTTTTTTTAATATTTCCATAGTTTTCAAATGCAAGGGGCATTTTCCATTTTTGGCCTGTCTTTGTCTCTCTTTTGTACTCATTTTTACTCAATATATATATTTATATATATATGTA
>NC_068993.1:15697006-15700775 GCF_001194135.2 Octopus bimaculoides
ACACACACACACACACACACACACACACACACACACACACAAGTAAACCCACTCAAACACTCTTTAGAGAAGAGGTGTCTGCATTTTAAACACCTCCCTTCCTCCTACCTCCAATCTCTTTCTCAGTCTCTTTCCGTCTCTTTTCACTCTGTGTTTATTCCTGAATCTACGCACACATACGCACACATACGCACACATATACAGTCCCTCACACATACACACACATATACCCCCACCACTATCTCTTGCCGTCTTTCATTTGTCCCCTTTCATTTCCCTCATTATTATTATTTTCAATATTATTATTTCCATCATCATCATCGTCCTCATCCTCATCATCATCATCGTCATCATCATCGTCATCATCATCATCATCATCGTCATCATCATCATCATTTTATATCCCTGTTATACACATTCCTCTGCTCCTCTTACCGCCGCCCACACACACACACACCCGCATACATTAACACCAAGCATGTCCTCACAAGCAGAGTCACTAAAAAATTCGCACACACAGACACACGCACGCATAAACACGCGCACATGCCTAAACGTACACACATGCACACACGCACACGTATACATAGAAAAGAAGTACTATATACCCTGTCACAATGAATCCCACAAGCGTACACAAAAAAACCCTCTAACACAGACATTTTCGAAAACCCCACGTTTACACATACACATTCAACTAAATATACGTACATAGACATACAGACACACACGCAGCTATACACACACACACACACACACACACACACACACACACACACACACACACACACACACACACACACACACACACACACACTCACACACAAACTCTCACACACACATACACACAACCAAATACACGTAGTCACAGACATTCATGCAGTGAAGGACACATGCACACAGAGCCAAATACACACACGCAATTCACACACGCGCAAGGCCATACACACGCACGCAGCAGCCAACACATACACACACACACATACGCACACGCAGGTACGTACACACAAAAACATACGTACACCAGCATAAGTTCACACACACATTCGTGTACATATACCCACACACACTCACACAAACAAACGCAACTAAACGCACACACGCGTGCGCCCCCGCGGAGCCAAATGCACACACGCAAACTTAGACTCGCGCACGCAGCCAAACGCACACACACACACACACATACCCTCACACAAACGCACACAGTTACTCACATGCATATACTCAACAAAACACTCACAGGCGCAACCTACTACAAACACACATACACATATACATACACATACACACGCATGTAGTCATATACACATACGCATCAAAATACAAAGATATGCATATACATACATATCAGGAAAAGCGCACAAAAACCAAAGCATACGCACATACACACACACACACACATGCACACACACACACACACACACATACATACATACATACATACATACATACATTTAAATACAAACACACAGATACAGTCTTTCATTGTATTTATTTAATAAATTGATTTTCACCCCCAAAACTTTGATTCCAAGTAAGTCTGGTACAAGAACGGAGAATTCGGATCCAGCGACTATGAAGTGACTCATGACTCGCTTCCTTATTTGTTTACTATTTCCAGCAGGTCCATGGGCTTCGAAGTGACTCATGATTCGCTTCCTAACTTGATTTTCATGACTCGCTTCCTAATTTGTTTACTAATTCCAGCAGGTCCAGCGACTATGAAGTGACTCATGACTCGCTTCCTAACTTGCTTATTATTTCCAGCTGGTCCAGTGACTATGAAGTGACTCATAACTCGCTTCCTCTTTTGTTTACTATTACTAGCTGGTCCAGCGACTATTAAGTGACTCATGACTCGCTTTCTTATTTGTTTACTATTTCCAGCAGGTCCATGAACTACGAGTGACTCATAACTTGCTCTTTCTAATTTGTTTACTGTTCCCAGCTCGTCCACATACTACAAAGTGACTCACGACTCGCCTTCTAGTTTGGTTACTACTTCTTTCGGGTCCAGTTCCTATGAAGTCACGTCATGACTCGTTTTCTGGCGCGGAAAGAAATCGATATTTTGAATGACAGAAGCGATAGAACTTCTGATAAAATGATTCGAGTTTTTACCTTCATCTCTTAAGGTTGTACTTTTAAATCGCTCAGGTGTCGTGTTTGTTTTCATCCTTCTAGCTTCCATGCATTAAATGCCAGATACATTTGTGTCAAAAGTCTATTATTTTTCTAGTTACGATGTTTTAACTGACGTCTTTGTTGCTGTACAATCTTTTAACTGACGTACGTGTTGCTCTCGTTGTTGGTATGCTTACAAATGTTAGTTGATATCAGTATTGTTGTTAACGTTGCTGTTGTTAATGGTGGTGGCGTTCATTTTTTTTGCTGTTGAAGTTGTTGATGTTGTTGTTGTTCTTGTTGATGATGATGATAATCATCATCATCATCATCATCATCATCATCGTCATCATCAACTTGTCTTTTTTGTGAATAATTGTTATGGCTGGCGTAGGCGTGGATGCGTGGCAAGAAGTTTGCTTCCCAACCACATAGTTCCAGGTTCAGTCCCTCATCGTGGCATCTTGAGAAAGTGTCTTTTAAAGTGGAGGGGCATTGGCCCAGTGGTTAGGACAGCGGACTCGCGGTCGTAGGATCGCGGTTTCGATTCCAAGACCGGGCGTTGTGAGTGTTTATTGCGAGAAAACACCTAGAGCTCCACGAGGCTCCGGCAAGGGGTGGTGGCGAACCCTGCTGTACTCTTTCAGCACAACTTCCTCTCTCTCTCTACCTTCCTGTTTCTGTTGTACCTGTATTTCAAAGGGCCAGCCTTGTCACGCTGTCTGTCATGCTGAATCTCCCCGAGAACTACGTTAAGGGCACACGATTCTGTGGAGTGCTCAGCCATTTGCACGTTAATTTCACGAGCAGGCTGTTCCGTTGATCGGATCAACTGGAATCCTCGTCGTCGTAACCGACGGAGTGCCATGGCTATTTTAGTTCATGCAGTCGATATTGTATATGTTGCAACTGACGTTTTGGTTTTTATTTATGTATGCAGACACAGTATGACTGAATGGTTAATAAATTCACTTTGCAATCACGTGGTCTTGGATTCGATCCCACAAAGAGGCATTTTGAGACAAGTGTTTCTTTTTTTTTTTTCCTGATCATGGCGACCAAATTTTCTGAGTGAAATTAGGCGGACGAAATCTATGAAAGCCTATCAGACACAGCCGAGTAAGGAACGGTGGGACGGTTTGCTTCGGCGACACTTTTGCAGGATTGGCACTTTGGGTTTGTTGCCTAAACCTCAGACTGTAAAAGACTCACAAAGTGGCGACAAACTCAAAGGTTAGCCCGGGCGGCACACACTTAAGCAACGTCACTGCTGTCAGCTGGGTTGTGCTCGTCACTCAGAACTCCAGTTTAACCACACATTCTGCCAAAGTGTTTCGACTAAAGAATTACGTTATAATTACACGCGTCCGCGAAATAATCAGATATTTGTACGCTAATTCATAAGCCGTGGAGGCGCAATGTCCCAGTGGTTAGGGCAGCGGACTCGCGGTCGGAGGATCACGGTTTTGATTCCCAGACCGGGCGTTATGTGTGTTTATTGAGCGAAAACACCTACAGCTCCACGAGACTCCGGCAAGGGGTGGTGGCGACCCCTGTTGTACTCTTTCGCCCCAACTTTTTCTCTTTCTTCCTGTTTCTTGTGTAACACTGCGATGGACTGGCGTCCCGTCCAACTAGGGGGGGG
>NC_068993.1:15700837-15703078 GCF_001194135.2 Octopus bimaculoides
GGGGGGGGGGGGACATACACCATAGAAGCCGGGGAAACCGGGCCCATCAGACTGGCTAGGGTTTGAAAGGGCTCATAAATAAAAAATAATAAAATTTCATTAGCCATATATACTTTAGTTGATCGAAGAGTGAAGGACTAATAGTATTCTCTTGTGAATGTGAACTTGGTGATCAGTCTACTGCGTTCCTGAAAGTAATTTTCTCTTCCATGCGTGCGCTCTCGCCCGGATTTTTGTCTAACGGACAGTTTTGCTTTTACTGTTTGTTGTAACTCGTATCCAAGTAAAATTAATCACTGGAATCTACTGAGTCTATATTTTCTTAGCCATTGTTATTTTTGTTGTTATTATTATTATTATTATTATTGTGCGGTAGTTTTATTTTTATAACGTGCTTTCATTTCACAACCGAGCGCAGCTGTGTGCCTTGGGTATGTGCTGTGGTTTGCTGTGATGCTCTTATGGTTCCTGTATTGAAAGTGTTTTGCGTAGGATGTGTGCAGTGCCCAGTAGTCCAATTTTCTGTATGTTATATATATTTGTAAGTCCTGATGTTTTTTTGTTATGTATTTGTCTGAATATTATTTTTTTATTATACCTAAGGCACCTACAATGATAGAAATTGTTTCTGTTTTTAGATTCCACATTCGAGCTACCTCTATTTCCAGGTCTTTCGGTGAAGCAACAACTCCAGAAAAGGACCATGAAAACAACGAACTTAGCAACTCTGGACCCCTATAACAACTGAAGAGGCCACCCAGACACTGCAAAGACTAAGCAACTGGAAGGCACCTGGGCACGACAAGATCCCCAACTTCTGGTTAAAACACCTGACAGGAATGCACAAAAAGCTATTATAATTATAATTATTATTATTATTATTATTATTATTAAAGCGGCGAGGTGGCCGAATCGTTAACACGCCCGGCAAAATACTTAGCAGTATTTCGTTTGCCTTAACTTTCTGAGTTCAAATTCCACGCTGGGGTCATCCATTCGGGTCGATGTAATTGACTTACTTCCTGAGATTGCTGGCCTTGTGCTAAAATTTGATATCATAATTATCATTGTCATCATAATCCTCATCATTGCCCTGACGGCCTCTACTCCAACCGCTTCCACAATATAAGCACCCACGTCACCGTCGTAGTCATCGTTGCCGCCCTCTACCTTTCTCCGCCTCTTCCTCCCACCTACTCCTCGTCTCCGTCGTCGTCGCTGTGGTCTCTCACTCTGTTACAGCCAATTGTCATCACTCTCGCTCACACTATCATTACTATCAGTTCACGACCACCACCACGACCACCACCATCGCCGCCGCAGCCCCATTATCACCAGCATCACCACCTCTGTCATCACTACCTCCATCCACTCCCACGACTAGCTTGCACCCATTATTACCAATATCACCACTAATGTCAAGATAGCCACCATCACAATCAATCAATCACTCACCGACGTTACCACCACCAACACCACCACCAACACCAATACCAACATCAGCATCAACATCACCAACGGATCCATCCTCGAAATCATCACCACTCACAGAACAGCTACTAAAATTCCCTCATGTACATCTTCACCGCACACACCTTACTTCTTCAGCCTGCCGCCAAACGAAGCGAGCTGATATCATTAATTATGTCCCCTTTCTACGTTCTTTTCTAAGTTCATTGACATAACAACATGATAATCTGCGCGAGTTTACTGTGTGTATGTGTGTGCGATTGAGTGGTTCTATGTTTTAAGTACATGTATCTGTCTATCTGTACGTGTGTGTTGGAACTGGATATTATAGATGTGGTTATTGCTAGAAAGAGAGAGAGGGAGATTTTTTAAATTTCAATCCACTGTTTCTTATAAAATGATTCATTGATGACGTATCCAATGTACGTATGTTTGCTATCTTCAACAGTATTAATCAGCTGTGAACATTTTGTTTTGTTTTTCTTTCTCTCGTTACGATTCTTTCTTATTCTGTATTTTTTCACTCATTTCTTTTCTAAGAATTTATATTATATTTTTCTTTCTTTCTGTATTTGTCTGTATTTCTCTATCTATCCATCTACTTACCTATCCAAATAGCAAGCTAGCTGTGTGTCTATCTATCTATCAATCTATCTATCTATCTTAGCAGCATGTTTATTCCTTTCTCTTTTGTTATATCGATTTCATGATATATACATGGATTTGATATATATACATATATATATATATATATATATATATATATATATA
>NC_068993.1:15703320-15711933 GCF_001194135.2 Octopus bimaculoides
ATATATATATATATATATATATATATATATATATATATATATATAAACACACACACACAAACATACACAAGGTGCGATGAGCACATTGTCGCTATTTTATATTTTTAATGTCATGCGTGCGTATCGTTTTTATTTTTTTTATTTTTGATACTACACAGTGTACTAGGGTCAGTTGGGCACCATCTGTGAGAAAATCACCACCATGACGCAATTCACTCTGCCTGAAATGTGGAAATAACATGTTGTAGTGCTTGGCATTCGAATCGGAAGCTCTAATACAAGCATTTCAGAGTGTTTGGGTATGAATCAGAGGGCAGTGCAGAGGATTCGGAAACATTTGGATCAGTTTTATGGAGATTATGAAGATACGGCAGCTCGTTCTGATAAGAACAGAACTCCTGAATTTGTTGGTGAAATCCAGGCCATGTTTGACAACGATCGCCCTCAAGTCAATCAGGTTTACCGCCAGGTATATGTGAGCGTCTGAGTTTCTTATCCAGCAGGTAGTGCATGAAGACATTCGATATTGCTCATACAAGATGAGAAAGGGCCAATTTTTATCCGAAGCCATCAAGGACAAGATAAAAGACCGTGCTACGAAGCTTTTGAACAAACTTAATCATTCCCTCCAACTGAACATGCTTTGGTTTTTCCTAGATGAAAAAAATTTCTACCAGGATCAGATGGTGAACATACAGAACAACCGTTGGCTCGCCATGTCCCCAAAACATGTACCGAGAATAATAAAGATCAAACATCCAGTCAACATCATGGTGTTTGGAATGACCACTAGTGATGGCGACGTTATACCTCCATTCATCTTTCCACATGGCCTCACGCTCAACATGGAGGCCTACATCAACTGCCTAGAGGCGGTAGTGCTGCCCTGGGTGAAGACGGTGCCTGCTAGAAGGCTCTCTGCCTGGCAACAGGACTCTGCACTAGGTTACGCGGGAGTAAACATAGCAACACCGGTTTTCAAGCGATGGTGGGGGACTTGGAACCATAAGGCAGTTATGAGGTTATAATAACATAAATTATTAGGTTAAAACAAAACTTGGACGAAAAAAGTTCCAGTTGCCTGGACATTTCCATTCAGTACTCAATACGTTAAAATTTATATAACTTTATCTCTGAATTCCACCTTTAAAAACGATCTTTTTCATATTTCACAATATCTATATGCGCATATGTAAGGCGGTGAGCTGACAGAATTCTTAGTACGCGGGCGAAATGCTTACAGACATTTCGCTCGTTTTAACCTTCTGAATTTAAGTTCCGCGGAGGCCGACTTTACCTTCCATCTCTTTCGGAGAATGATAGAATAAGTACAATTGAGTACTGGGGTCGATGCAATGGACTTATCCCTCTTCCCCAAATTTACTGGCCTTGTGCCAAAATTTGAAAGAATGAGAGGATTGAGAGAATGAAGGAGATGGAATCCATTCTACATACATTTCGTATCTGGCAGATCCTCAGAAGTAACAATTGCTGACGAATAGCTAGTGGAGTAGCCCTCGTTGAGTAAGTAATATACTTCCGAGGTTCTGCTAGCTATAAAACGAATGTAACCAGGATTTTAACTACTCCATTCCTGCAATTTCGATTTTTATTCGCATACATAGCAACTCCAGTTTGCTAACCGAGAACTATAAATTAACTTCTCTCCGCTTATCGAACTTCGATATGGGAAAAATTTACAACGTGCTACGCCAATAAAGTACAGTTCTATATTCAAGAGATGAGGAATTATTTATATTATTTACATTATTTACGGATATTTGTCCTCATCTTGTTTGTTAATGGCAATAAAGTTGTTGAGTTCCTGAAACTTGTTTTTTATACCTTCTAGGAACTACTCGAATCCTACTAACTTCCTACACATGCATCCCCGGATGTTACATGTATATGACATATATATATGATGTGTGTGTGCGTGTGTGTGCGTGTATGGTTATATGTATTTGTGTGTCTTTGTATATTTGGGTGCGTGAAGAAGTGGATCAATTTATGATTTTCCTCCGTTAAAATCTCCGATGCCATTCAGTGCCACTCACTCGATTTCCTTGTTGCTATTTTCCCTCTGCCTCTTCTGTTCTATACATCCAACTTTTGTTTGTTTCAAGTAATTATGTCATGAATGTACGTCCATATCTATCTGTGCATATCTATATATATATATATATATATATATATGCTTTATTTAAAAGCAGCAGAAATATAACAAAAGACTGTTACTCTGAGTTTAACGTTCCTGTTCATTGGACAGTTTTGTTAGAAACTGTCCGATGAACGGGAACGTGAAACTCAGAGTAACAGGCTTTTGTTATATTTCTGCTGCTTTTAAATAAAGCATATTACTCTACCTCTGGTATTTGAGTACTCTTTTTTCCACCTTGTTGCACATTTCATGTGCTTACTCCGGTACACACACATATATATATATATATATATATACATACACACACACACACATACACACACACACACACACACACACACACATATATATATATATATATATATATATATATGCATGTATATATACGTGCACATGGATCTACAAAGATATATATGTACATACTTGTATATATGCAAGTATATGTGGTATAAACGCATGTACGCATACATATGTATGTATATAAGTATGTAACATTGTATGTATGTGTGTCTGAATGTATGTGTCCTGTCTTTCTGTATTTGGGTTCGCGTGCGCGTCTGTAAAAGATAGGTATGAGTTGTTAACGTCAACAAGACTACAACGTAAACTTCATTATAATTTTAAAGAAAAAAAAGAACATGATTTCTTCGTTGTTGTTGCTATTATTATTATTATCATTATCATTATTATTATTATTATTATTATTATTATTATTATTATTATTATTATTATTATTATTATTATTATTATCATTATCATTATCATTAGTATTATGATTGTTATTATTATTATCATTATTATTATTTTTATTGTTAATAATATCATTATTATTATTATTATTATTATTATTATTATTATTATTATTATTATTATCATTATCATTATCATTATTATTATTATTGTTATTATTATTATCATTATTATTATTTTTATTATTAATAATATCACTATTACTATTATTATTATTATTAGTAGTAGTAGTAGTAGTAGTATTATTATTGTTACTATTATTATCATTATTACAAATAGCAGTAGTCTCAGTAGCTGCAGAATATACTGTAGAAATTGAAGTATGGGTATTATTAGTTATCAAATCATACCCAACTTTTTTTTAATTTTGTTTTCTTCATAATAATAATAATAATAATAATAATAATAATAATAAAAATAATGATAATAATGGTAATAATAATAATGTTCGGGTATGTTTTGCTAATATATTGACGTGTCTCATTGTCTTTGAAATGTCATCTTGGAAATGAACATTATTTTTATTTCTGTTTCTATCCTGGTATGTTGTTTAGTTCCATTTTAATTATCTCCACTAATATCGTCCTTTGGCAGTCGTGTTAAAGATAACGAAGCAAACGGAATAACGGAGATTACAGAGTAAAAGAAAGAGATACAAAAACAGACGGCCAGCCTACTCTACATTCATACATACATACATGCATACGTGTGTGTGTGTGTATGTATGTGTATGTATGCCTGTGTGTGTGTGTGGTTGGGTGTGTCTGTGTATGTGCATGTGTGTATACATTTATATATATGTGGGAGGATGTCTGATTATGTTTGAATATTTATATATGTATAAGTGTGTATGTGTGTGCGTGTGCGTGTATGTGTGCGTGTGCATTTGTGAACGTATATATATATATATATATATATATATATATGTGTGTGTGTGTGTGTATGTATGTATGTATATGTTTACATATGCATGTTTTGGTAGCTATATGTTTGAACACGAACACATACAGGCATGTATATACATTTATGTACATTAATATGTATGAGTACATATATATGTAAACGCATTTATGCATACATATACACACACACACACACATATATATATATATATATATATATATATATATATATATATATATATATATATATATATATATATATATATAAACACGAATGAAATAACGCAGGATTAAAGATACAGGTGAACTCTTTTGAAACCCTCTGTAAAGACCAAACAGCGTTGACTTAATTTACCATTGACGGCTATTGATATTCACCTAGATCATTGGAATGTAAATTTATGAAAATGAAAAGTTCGTACACCGAATAGACTCAGTAGAAGGTCAGGAAATGCGGTAGAAAATACAAAAGAATAGAGAATTATTCGCTTTTATTCAACTTGCGCACGTCTCGGATAAACTTGTACTACATAATGCTGCAATGATATAAATTAATCATTTATATCAATTGATCCATATATGTTCGAGTAAGATTCTGCAGAGATAGACAAATTCATCACTATAAAAGCTTCACTACACAGCTTGGAATTAGAGAACAATTGAAAGCATTATGTAATACCAGTGTATCCGATACGTGAGCAAGCTGATTAAAAAGATATGATTCTCCGTGTGTGTGTGTGTGTGTGTGTGTGTGTGTGTGTGTGTGTGTGTATGATGTACTCTCCCGTCGAAGATGATATATGAGCGTTTAGCTTTTGCCGAGCAGCCTGCACAAATGACTTGTTTATAGTGCTCAGTTTCTCGTGCTGCACATTAGCTCATTTTCTCCGTCAAATCTACGCTGTCTGAACAGGTGCACTGTGCAGCACGCGTTAGATGTCGAAGTGATCGCTGAGCAAAGTGAGACGAAGTATTTTACTCAAGATCACAACGCACCACGCGGTCTAGGAATTGAAATCACAATCGCTAGATCGTGAATAATACACCCTAACCACTAATACATATACACACACGCACACTCACAAACATAGATAATGAGACAGAAAAATGTTCAGTGATTGATATATAGCTAGATTTAATCTATTCTTGTACATATACATATACTTGCGAAAAAAAAAAAAATTATGTATGTAATAATTTTTTTTGGTTTATTGTGTGTTTGTTTCTTTTCGTATTTGATATTTGTTATTGATTTTCTGTTAGAATAAAGCAGTATTCATTAATTTTCCATTTCTCTCAACGAAGACCAAGAAGAAAACATGCCGTAAAAAGCTATAACAAACAGCTGGTTTTCATAGGATACCTCTTGAAATCTCCTGAGAAAACACATCTACGGCAACGGATACACTTAAACCAATTGTGCTGTATCCCACCCGCGAGGAATCAATGCTAGATAGGTCGAAATAATTGTAGTAATATTATAAAGGTTCTCAAGACGGCAAACTGGCATATTTATTAGCAAGCTGGACGAAATGCTTAGCGGTATTTCGCCCGTCGCTAAGTTTTGAGTTCAAATTCCGCCGGGGTCGACTTTACCTTTCATCCTTTCGGTGTCGATAAATTAAATACCAGTTGAGTACTAGGGTCGATGTAATCGACTATCCTCCGCCCCAAATTTCAGGCCTTGTGCCCATAATAGAAAGGATTATAAAGGTCCTCGTGACTTCCATCCTCCGCCTCTCTCATTAATTATATGTATGTGTATGTGTGTGTGTGTATCCATGCATACACATACATATATATATATATATATATATATATGCAAATATATGGATATATAGACATACACGCGTGTGTGTATTTGTGTCTGACCTTTCCCACCACTTTGACAACCGGTATTGGTGTGTTTACATCCCGATTCGGTAAAAGAGACCGAAAGAATAAATACCAGATTAAAAAAAGAAAACAAAACAAAACGTACCAGTCTTGATTCATTCGACTAAAAATTATTTAAAGGCAGTGCTCCAGCATGGCCGTAGTCTAATGACTGAAACAAGTAGCAGATAAAATATAAGAGATATAAGACTCTTAAATGTACCCAGTTTAAGAATCCTGCTCTAACATTGGATGCCTTTGTACGTGTTTGTACCATCTGTAAATCCTTATGTATTTAATGCATATTGGAATATTTAAACACGATCAATACTCTGAATATTACTTCCAGCGCTGGATAGAGTCGTTACAATTAAATGCAATATGTAAAATATTCCGCTGTATGAAATGAAGAAATATATCTTGCACTCCGAGGCAAATCTTTCATCTATTTGAGATGGTTATCTCAAGTGTTCAGTATTAATTCAACTCGCAGCACATTCGTTCCTCTTCTATACTTTCTATTGCTTGAAAAGTTGCCGCTGAAAATTGTCATGCTGAAGTAGACAAATTATCAGATTGCACATGCGTCAAATGCCTAATGGATGAGTACAGAGCCTTAATTTTGAAATAATAATTCATAGAGATATACATATTAACTTTCTCAATTCCCATTAAAAACTGCTATGTTACTCTGCATACATAAAAAAGCATAAAGCGTCTGATTATCTTTTCATTTTTACGTGTGGTTTTGAACAATTATAGCGACGAAGATAGTGTTCTTTCAAAAACACAAAAACTGTTAGCCTCCTTTAAGCATAGTGACCAGGTTGCAGATTGAGCGACGAAATAATATATGCTTAGATAAAGACAAAAGATCTTGTGAGTTTTGGGATGACTAAGATGTGTCTTGTATACAGTAATTTTTGTTGTTTTCACTCATACCCTCAGATCTTGTCACTTGTTAGACAATTTCATTTGTGAGTTTGAAGTTAGATAAGTAATCCAGATTTGTAATTTGTTTTTATTTGATGGTCAAAGGAAGTGACATTGCCTATACCTTTCCTAAGCCCTCTTAGACGGGAAAGATTAATGTCATTGATGTTTCTCTTGTAACATTGTAAATCCATTATGAGCAAAGTGAGGTGAGGTCATTCCAAGATGTTAGCATTCTAGGAATGAAGGACCAAGTGGATGGTTGAAATTGGACACAACATGGTGAGTGATACGAGATGAGGCGGATGGAAAATGAGTGAATGACAGCTAGCTCCGAGGCGCATAGGCCATAATAGTAACAGTAGGAAGGTCAGAGAAGTGTCAGTATACTTGTGAGCTGGAGGTACAATGGCACAGTGGTTAGGGCAGCGGACTCGCGGTTGTAGGATCGCGGCTTCGATTCTCAGACCGAGTGTTGTGAGTGTTTATTGAGCGAAAACACCTAAAGTTCCACAAAGCTCCGACTATAGGCCAGTCCGCCATGGCCAATCAGACTTATCGCCAGAAATAAATATTCAAATTAAAACTATTATATCTTCGTACATCGGTGACAAAATTGATCAAAATATTCCTTTTTATTTAGAAGGGAATTCACTGCTATATCTAGTCAGTCGGATGGCTACTTAAAGGCTTTTCATTTGTTTAACTTCTTCAAATGCATTTCAGTCGTGACCAAAGTACAGAGTTTCTCTAAGTTTGTATTGTCTGAGGTGTCTTAACTTTGGAAAGCGGCAGAGAGCGATTTGAGAGATATTTTACTATATGGATGTTCTTGGCTGTTTTCAATGTTAAATTATATTGATCCCGTTCTGAAGCAATACTGAAGTAGGGTATTATCGAACATATTGCCGATAACCATTTATAAACTAAAAGCGTCACGAATGACCGCTTCTATAGATCACTGTTGTAACTTGCTACTAAATTTTCTTATCGGTGGTGCAATTAAACCTAGAGTTACATAGTAAATACTGCGTAATGATATCATTCACAGCAGGAAGTAGAGAGTTCACAAAATGACAATTACAGCTACTTAGTTGGCTTACAGTTCGCGGTTCAAATCGCATCGTGGGCAATCGTATCAGTGACTTGCCATTTTCGTAATTGATATCTCATTTGAGCATCGGTAGAATTTTTACGACTGAGAAATGTGAAACTTTCGCTAATGAACTAATTAACTTCTTCCAGCCTAACCTTCCCCATAAGGAAACTGTCAACTCAGACAACGCTTTTCTGACAACAATAAATGACTCTTTTCCTATAATTAATAACGAGATTTATTCGTCTTAATCATTCTTATTCTGGAAATGTGTAGCATGGATGTATGTATATTTTTTTTTGTTAATATCTTTTTTTTCTTTTCATTTTATATGCAAACTTTCCATGTTAAAATTCATTTATTCTGCTCTGTAAAACTGTTCAGTTTGATAAGCATGTCGCTAAGTGATGTGTAAAGACTTAGCCTAGCTTGACAATATATTGTTAAATGACCTCAAAAAAAACAACAACAAAAAAACAATCTTTTAAATTCCACAAGCGACTAAGATTCACCAATCAACCAAGCATGTCATATATAATTTTTCTTTCATTTTTATTTTTTATCTTACAACTGCTTCGAATCAGTGGGGGTAATTCTGAAACGTTATTGATTTTGTTCAAATAAAAATTTGAATATTTATTATTTATTATTTATCATATTTTTCATTAACATAACTAGTTTTTCATTCAACTATTATTATTATTATTATTATTATTATTATTATTATTATTATTATTATTATTATTATTATTATTATTATGTAGTTGTTGTTGTTCCAGTATTATTTTTTGACGGACAGCAAGGGTGTGTTAGTATCCACTTAGCGATCCGAGACTGTGACACCATTTACATTCCCGGTTGGTAATCGCTTCACTTACGTTGTTAATTTTCCTCTG
>NC_068993.1:15712510-15715010 GCF_001194135.2 Octopus bimaculoides
TATATATATATATATATATGAAAAATAGAATATTGCAATACCAACGTATTACTTTCCAGTAAAATATAGATATAGATTGGTGGTACAATAAGGCACCAATATTCACTGGAAATAGCAGTCGATACAGTTACGACGCTATAGTAAATCTTCACTGTGTATATACTGGCAAAGACGTGTGAATGCAACAAAGATGAAAAATTTGTCATATCTCTTGGGAGAACATTCGATAAATAGACAACCGAGAATCGGATAATGCAGAACCGATTTCTGACTCTTCAAATACGTTTGTCAATGTAAATTTGATCACACTTCATCAGCTGCATTTACCAACACAATATTTCATCAATGCCAGTATACACGCCTGAACGCTTAGCGAGTATATCAACGAATGTATAACTGTATTTTAATACTTTTGTGATAACCACTACAGCTTAAACAAAGCTTTACATTTTACTTTTGACGATCTTTTTCTGAAAAAGTGAAACCGCTCAAGTCAATAAATATCTGTAAAAGTCCATTGCATTTTCAAACCTTCTTTCATATATATATGTATAATGGAGTGAATAACAGCAAAATATCATCTCAAAATGAAACAGATAATATATATAATACTTATATTATTATGTGCTACATTACTGCTTCGTTAATATGTCTTTAGGTCATATTGCTGCAAAATTTCTTGAATTAAAACAATTATAATAAGCAGGTTATTTGATGTCTATCATTGCTCGGGTTGCCAAATATGTAGATTTATATCATTCTGTTTTTCTTAAACTTCAGGTATGATCAGTTTGCTGAAGAACCATCTTGCACATAAAATATTATACGTAATGAAACATTCGTTGAAAACAGAAACCGTGAGGTTAATTATAAACTGTTGCTGCATAGTGAGAGTTTGTCGAAGTTAAAAGTACACCACTGAGTTGGCGATTGTGTGTGTGTGCGTGTGTGTGTGAGAGAGAGAGAGAGCGACCGAGAGAGAGAGTCTCAGATTGGGCATGCGCACGAAAGAGACTGTGGATCTTCATGTTGTACGTTACGCATTATTAAATGGCAAATTTAAACTGGTAACCAATTTTGGTAAATATTCGTTGAGAAATGGCAGAGCTGTTTCTGGATATACAGACAAAAATCTAAGCATATACATATAGATATGCAAATGCAACTATTGGCAAAATGTAAATGATACATAAAATAATACCTTACGGTGTTTCTTTATTTAAAATTACCGAGAAAATTGAAGACTTAAAGCCATTTTGCTATTCATCATATTATTTGTCGTAGTCTTGGCAAAAGTGGATGCATCAATAGAATGTTGGAAAAAATAATTTGTTGTACCTGGTTGCTCTCGTATTTGTACTGAGTTCAAATTGTGAAGAGATGACAAAAAATAGTACCAGTTATGTAATCGAGTTAATTAGATCGACTATACCAATCGTCACTTGAAATATATTGCCTCACGCATACATATAGCCCTATGCATTCATACAAAGACCAAGGGTCGACTATAGGTGGTGCTCCAACATGGCTGCAGTCAAACGACTGAAACAAGTAAAATAATATTTATATATATATCCATGCATGCATGCATACATACATACATACATACATAATCGTATATGCGTAATGTATATATGCATGAGTTTATGTATGCATTTATAATATTTATTTAATGTTAAATATTTAGTTTCGTGTGTGCATATATATATATATATATATATATATATATATATATATATATGCATAATTAAACTTTACTATATAAATATGAGTAGTCTTTTTTCATCTTTTATCTATTTCATTTGTAAACTATAGTGTTCAAAAGGTGGTGCTGTGTTGACTAAAGTAAAGAGCTAATAAATATGTGTGTGATGTTAACCAAACCATGGCTATTTAAACCGAAGCCGCAAGCCGTATGAAGTACATGCACGAATGACCATTGGGATGTTTGACATATATTACATTAGTTCGCTTCGCATCAATGCTCTGTCACTGCAAATTCCTTGGTCTATTAAAATTTAGATGTCTCCATACCTATTCGAAATCCTCTCTGTAGCCGCTCCATCTGGCAGAAAACGCAACAAAATGTCCTTCAGATTATTCTAACAGTCTTCAAAAAGTCACAATTTGAATAATGTCCTAGACATATTTTTGTATTTAGACTTACATGAACCGTAAAATAGAAGCAAAATTTTTATAACGTTTTTCTCAACGTGTTATATTTAATCTTTTATACGTACACCTCAGAGATGTAAACAGTATAATGTTATCGCTCTAGAGTTGTGTGGAGTTTGGTAGTAGTGTGTAATGAGTAGAACCTTTGTAAACTTGTCAGCCGCACGTCTTCAGATGTGGACAGAAGCATTGGTCTCCAACTACCCGCACTCCGTCGGTTGCGACGACAAGGGTTCCAGTTGATCTGATCAATAAAACAGCCTGCTGTGTATTTTTAGTGTTTTTTTGTGCAAATTTGTTGGCACATAACCTAATGCACCTATGA
>NC_068993.1:15717785-15718670 GCF_001194135.2 Octopus bimaculoides
TCATCATCATCATCATCATCATCGTCATCGTCATCATCATCATTATCATCATCATTATTACAATCATTATTATTATCATTACCGTTACCCTTATCCCGCTCATCATCATCAACATCGCCATCATTACCATCAGAATCAGTAGTAGTAGTAGTAGTAGTAATAGTAGTGGTAGTAGTAGTAATAGTAGTGGTAGTAGCAGCAGCAGCAGCAGTCATGTTAATATTATTATCATTATTAGCTGGGCATAATTGTGATCCGAATTTGTCAAATAATTGTTTCTTTTTAAAAACATAAATCAAATAAGATTAAACAAAAATAACAATAAGTAAATAACTAGTTTGACATTATATTATTCTGTTTTATTTGTGTATTTGTTCTGCATTTTTATTTCTTTGGTTCAACATTTTATAACATTGGTTGTTTTATTTTTATCATTAAATTTATTTCTTTAGTTATTTTTCACCACCCGTTGAAAAATCGAATCATTTGAAACAAAAATGGCTCCCCATTTTCGTCTTTTTTCTTCATCTCGTCTGCCTATCTATCCGTCTATCTATCTAACTCTCTATCCATCTATCTATCTATCTATCTATCTATCTATCTATCTATCTATCTATCTATCTATCTGTCGAATGAAAGTTTCAATAAAAAATGGGTAAATGTGGCAAGAATGGTAAGAATGAAAGACGACACCATTTTAAGCATAGACTTGTAACAAAAAGAGACAAAAAGAGAGAAGGTACTTACTTTCATGTGCCTTTAAAAAAAAAGCCTGATTTGACTGTGGTTTTTTCCGTAGGCTTTTCTCTCCACGGATAAACCTAATCTGTTCCCCGTTTTTTACATCGACTGTGATACACGATCCCTATTGATCGCCCCCCCCCC
>NC_068993.1:15719116-15719864 GCF_001194135.2 Octopus bimaculoides
ACGTTTTTTTTCTTCCCGCGATCCCTTTTGATCCAAATTATCCCCCCCCCCAAGAAAAGCTCTACTTTGTAATTTGTCCATTTTCTGTATTTAGCCCTGTGTGGCTATAATAAAAAGATATCTATCTATCTATCTATCTTATCTATCTCGTATCTGTCTGTCTGTCCATCTACGTACCGATCTATCCTTCATTGACATCGAACAGTCAATCAAATGAACTAGGTTCCCGTAACGAGTCAACGAAATTTGAAGTTGCAAAGGGCGAATCAAATGGTTTTAAATAATTGAAGAGTGTGCGTATTTGTGTGCGTGTGTATGTGTACGTAAATGCACATATACATACGCTATGTTTATATATATATATAACCAAGACCGGTTGTCAAACGGTGGTGGGGTCGAAGACAAGCATAAAGACACACACACACACACATATATACGACGGAAGGTAGCGAGATGGCAGAATCGTTAGCGCGCTAGACGAACTGTTTACCAGTATTTCGTCTGCCGTTACCTTCTGAGTTCAATTTCCGCCGAGGTCGACATTGCTTTTCATCGTTTCGGGGTTGATTAAATAAGTACCAGCTACGCACTGGGGTCGATGTAATCCTTTTCTTTGTCCTTGTTTCCTCCTCTCTGTTTAGCCACATGTGGGCAATAAAGATATATATATATATGGAGAGAGAGAGAAATAAAAATATTTTTTCCTTTCCTATCATTTCTTCACATGCTGTTAACACAACCCCACCAT
>NC_068993.1:15723286-15726892 GCF_001194135.2 Octopus bimaculoides
GAATCTACCAGTACCGATCTCTTTTTACCTTCAGAATTCTTAATACTCAAAATTTTATTATATTCTAACTAGAGTATAATACGTCTCCCATAATACAGAAATAGCACCAGACATACGCATGATCTATAATAGACTATCAAACTTATGTCTGTTAATATCATTATTATCCATTAAAACTTAAACTTGTGAGAATTATACTTGATGTAATTTTTAAAGAATATTACTCTCATTTTTTTTTTTTTTTTTATCGATTCCAAAAGCTGCAAGTCAAAGACAACTCCCTCAATATTCAAATTACGAACTTATGTAAATACAGCAATTTATGTTCTTTAATTCTTCTAAAAATTTTGAGGACATTCTTTTGTCTAATATATGATAGAATATTAAATTAAAATGTCAAGCGATTAATCTAGCGAAAACTACAATTGGATTTGAAATCTCTTCATTTTCTCCATCTTAATAAGATGGTGTTAGGGTGGGTAGGCGTCTAAACTTGAACATGACAGCTAGATATCTCTTGTGTTGTTAGACAGATTCTTACACTGTAACCTTAAAATAAATGAAATTTCTTGTAAATATCAATTAAAGTCTTTTTTCGTTTACTTTACAGACATTTTCAATTTTAATTTACTTCACAACACGTTAACTATGAATAAGGATAAATACACAGAGCCAACTTTCATTAAATAAATCGTTTCTTTTCCCTTTCTAATTAAAAGAACTAAAATAGTAAGTCTTCTGTGACCATCGTTACTCAACTTTAGAATCGGAAAGCATGGTATGAGAAGATATCAGTGAAAGAAATCGTTTCAAAACTAAGAGAATTGATATAATGCTGCAACGAGAACAAGCAGGCGATAAGCAAACATTGAAGATGTTTAAAGGAGCCTGCTGTTTCTATGTTATTTCAATACACATTATTCATAGCATCTGATGAGAAATATTTCCAGAAAAAATAAACATAATTACAAAATAAAATGTAAATAACTACTGTCATTTCAAAAACGAAAAATGAGGAAAATGTATAATGAAGAAATAAAAAATCGACTAAATAAAATTTGGTGCATTCAATACCATTCAATGTCTTTCTTTGAGTACTCGCTTTCTATAAAAATTTCGAGATCAATTCGCTTTTCCTTTTCGTATTTAAATAATTTTCCCCTCTATATATTTAACAAATATAAAAATCAAAAACATAATTCATTACCCATTTTATTGATCGTCCTAGCTATTCAAAATTCTATGTCCCTTTTGACAGCTATCGTCTGTTTTGTTGAAATAAATTCTGAGATGGTGTTTATGTAGAAATATGTCTACTCTCTTTTACATTATTAAGGTTGTCATGTAAAACTAAGACTTTTGCAGCTTTTCAGTCTTGAAACTCTACAAATTTTTCTCTCTTTTCATCTTTTGTACCAGTTGTTTATAATCTCATTTCAAATTATTTTTATAAGCGACCCCATCATTTGAAATGTTATTAAGAAAAACAAGAGAAATTCGAATGGAAATATATAACATTAAAAAAAAAAAAAAAGGATGGAAAATATTTAAAAAGTGGGACAGAAAATTACGATCTATAGAAAAAGAAATTTAAATAAATACACAATTTCAACTAAATTTGTCACGTTTCTCTCATTTGTTTATTTATTACTAATTCTTTCTAAACATTTTTTTCTTTTTCAGAAAAAGTATTAAATGTATTAATTTTAATTAAAATTAAACTATTTTGACAATTACCACAGAAACAGAAATAAATGGTATCTTTAAATATGCATTATATTCGTTGAACTATGATGTTCCGTGATGTTCATGCACCTCTAACAAGAACTGAATTGAAATGTCAAATTTGCATTTAGGAAATAAATAAAAACAATAAAAATAATAATAATGATGATAATAATAATAATAATAATAATAATAATAATAATAATAATTTTTTTTTTTATTTGCCACCAGGGTGACAGATGAAAAGGAGAATATAAAAGAAAGTATGCACGGCATACAATAAACAAAGGGAAGTATACATACAGTTCTATATTTAAGAGATGAGGAATTATTTACATTATTTACATTATTTACATTTGACGGATATTTCTCCTCATCTTGTTTGTTGTTAACACAACGTTTCGGCTGATATACCCTCCAGCCTTCGTCAGGTGTCTTGGGGAAATTTCGAACCTGGGTTCTCATTCCTAACGATGTTACTATTATTATTTATTATTATTATTACTATTATTAATCAGGTCGCTGCCGTAAATCGAACTCGGAACCTTGGGGTTAGTTGCCCGCGCCCTTAACCACTACGGGCATATGGCGTAGTGGTTAAGAGCGTGGGCTACTAACCCCAAGGTTCCGAGTTCGATTCACGGTAGCGACCTGATTAATAATAGTAATAATAATAATAAATAATAATAGTAACATCGTTAGGAATGAGAACCCAGGTTCGAAATTTCCCCAAGACACCTGACGAAGGCTGGAGGGTATATCAGCCGAAACGTTGTGTTAACAACAAACAAGATGAGGAGAAATATCCGTCAAATGTAAATAATGTAAATAATGTGAAGTATACATAGTATACAATCAAAAAGAATGATAGTGATGTAGTACACATGATTCAGAATGATCTCTAGCGATAATCCAGGAGCCCCATTGTCCCAGATGCTCATGAACATCAAGGGAAAGTGTGCTCTTCAATTCCTTTGCTCAGACACACAGGTGTATACTTCGAGCGGTACCATCCGCTCTTGCCATTTTTGCAACTTTCACCCGCATTTCAATAAAATCACTAATAATTCTTTCTACTATAGGCACAAACCCTGAAATTTGGTGGGAGGGGCCAGTCGATTAGATCGACCCCAGTATGCAACTGGTACTTAATTCATCGACCCCGAAAAGATGAAAAGCAAAGTCTGCCTTGGCGGAATTTGAACTGAGAACGTAAAGACAAATGAAATAAGGATAAGTATTTCGCCCGGCGTGCTAACGATTCTGCCAACTCTCTACCTTAACAATTTCACTAATAATGATAATAAAAGTAATATATTCATACATGGATATATAGTATATATGTATTCGTTATAAATAACTGGGTGAATAGAAAATGTAGGCGGCAATCCGGAGACGTAGAATCTATTTCTTCAATAAACATGACAGACGCTCTAAAACTGTACCAAATCATTCCATCAAATCTTTCTGTCCATTTATAATTTTATCTTCTTTCAGAGCGACCGTTAAAAATGAATTATTCCAAACTTTCTAAATTTTTATAATGTGAACGATATGTGCGTGAGTATCTATCTATCTATCTATCTATCTATCTATCTATCTATCTATCTATCTACCCGTATATATATGTATGCATACATACATAAATACATACATACATACATACATACATACATACATACGTACATACGTACAGACACACAGATACATACATGCATTGATAAATAGATAGATATGTCAGTTTGTATATATTTGTATATGTGTGTGAGTGTGTGTGTATATATATATATATATATATATAATCACATAGACATGTAGTTAGACAGATAGATAGGTAGACAGATAGATAAGTAGATATATATATATATATATATATATATA
>NC_068993.1:15727086-15730866 GCF_001194135.2 Octopus bimaculoides
GTTTCTTTCTTCTCATTAATCTCTTGACCACCCCCCTCACCTCTCCTCACCACCACCACCACCACCACCATCGCCACCAACATGAACAAAGCTACAACGACACGCGTGTGACCGTACTACCTCTACCAATAATAACCACCATCACCATAGCCGCCATGTTACTACTACTACTACCACCACTACCACTACTACTACTACTACTACTACTACTACTACTACTACTACTACTGTAACACAACCAATACCAGCATTAGCGGGAAAACCTCACCAAGCAACCTCAACGGTAACTTTAGTATGAATATGAAGGCTCCCTCGATATGCTTGAAATTGCAGTCAGATCTCCCTCAAAAGCGACACTTATTATTCCTAAAGAAAAGAGACACCTTCGAAAATATTGTCCAATGTGTGTGTACGAGTGCCTCGTAATACATACATGCGTACATGCATACACATATTCATACATACACTGTATGTTATATGTTTGTGAATACACGTGTATGGGTGCCCACGTATACATGTGTATATGTACATATATATATATATATATATGCATTATATATGTGTGTATGTATGTGTGTGTGTGTGTGTGTCTGTGTATACATATGTATATGCACATATATATGTACATTATATGTGTATGCATGTGTATGTGTGTGTGTCTGTGTATACATATGTATATGTGAACATACATACATATATATATATACTTACATACATATACACACACATTATAAGTGTGTGTGTATCTCTGTGTGTGTCTGTGTGTCTGTATGTGTGTGTGTCTGTGTGTGTTAGACTGGAAAAAAAAGATGAAGTGATCATGGCTGGAACATCTTTGATCATAAGATTGCTCAATAAGGGATAGCCTGGGGCTAAACACCACCACCACCACCACCACCACTGAACCTTGTCAATACCTCAATCATGCTTCTTGTTTATGTCTTCATTTCAAGTTTTTTTTTTCTTTTTTCTTCTCACACTTGTCCTATTTTCTCCTTCCTCTTCTTTTCTTCTTCTTCTACTCCACTTCCCCTCTTCCTCCTCCTCCTCCCCCTCCTTATTGTTATCTTTATTGTTATCTACCATTTTATCTTCTTCGCATTTCTTTTCTACTTTTCTCTTTCACTCTTTCCTTCTTTACCATCACCACCACCACCACCACCACTACTACTACTACTACTACTACCATCAACACTACAGCAAATACTCTTCCTACTACTACTACTACTACTACTAATACATCTAATGCTTACGTCCTCGTTTTGATCTTCATTCTCTTCTGCTTCTTCGTCCCCATCACCATCATCATCATCATTATCATTCTGATAGTCTACTTCAGCTATACTCTTACTTCTTTAGCCTCTTTTTTCTCTTCCTTCTTGTTCTTCATCTTGTTAATCTATATTCTCTTCTTCAACTTCTTCTACTCCATCTTTCTCCTCCTCCACCTCCTCCTCCTCCTTTTTCTTCTTCTTCACTTTCTCCTTCGTCTTTATCTTTTTCTTCTTCGTCCTCTTCAACTTTTTTCCTCTTTCTACTACTACTACTACTACTAGAAATACTACTACTAGAAATACTACTACTAGAAATACTACTACTAGAAATACTACTACTGCTGCTGGTGCCGCTACTACTACTACTACTACTACTAACATCGCCGTCACCACCATCACTACCCCAACCATTACCACTACCAGTACAACTACTGCTTCTTTTTCTCCTCCTCCTACTCCTCACAATTATGTCCTTTCTCTCTCTCTCTCTCTCTCTCAGTCTCTTCTTCCCTCTTTCTCTCATTTCCTTCTCTATCGCTCTCTCTCTCTCTCTCTCTGTCTTGCCCTCCCTCCTCTCTTACACGTCACCTCCTCTACCCTCCCCTCTCTATCTTATCTTGCATATTCGCCCCTCGTCCTCGCCCTTTTTCTGTCGTTATTATAATAGGTCTGTCCCCTTTGATGACTCACTGCTATGTAAATAGGAGCACCGTAAGGTATAAATGATTTCCTAGGATGTATTTAAAGGATCAATCTGTCTTAACACCACACCGCCACCCAACCACCACCACCAACACCAACGCCACGACCACCGCATTATCGTCAATACCACCAACACCACCACCATCAATACTATGACCAACACCATCCCAAACATCGCCGCTGTTACCTTCACGACACCGCCACAAATATCGCAAGACATCTCTCCGCCATCTGCACACTACCAGCATGAGAACGCCACCACGACTGCAACGCCGACGCCGCCGACGCCGCCACCGCCGCTGACGCCGCCAACGCCGCCGTCACAACACTACCACCATCACCATCACCACCATGGCGCTATCATGATACCACTAACATGCCACTACTATAAACCACGCAATACTACTGCCATGACGTCGCCATAACGATACCACCACCACCACCACCACCACCGTTATCACTACCAAGACGCCACTCGAAAGAGCACCTTCACCACAACCACCGCACTACGACAATGCTACCACTACCCCCACCAAAATGCCACCCCAAATATCACTAACACCACTAAGATACCATTAGAAAGCCACCACAGCTATCATCACCAAGACGCCACTCCACCACCAATATGACACCACTATGATGCCACCCATAACACCAACACCTTAATGCCACTCCTGACAGCACCTCCATCAGTAGATGCCTTCGCAACACCACTCCAACTGTGACACCCACACCGTTATGATACCATTGTATATAAAACACTGATATGACGCTACATGAACACCTCTTGGTGCAACAACGATGCAAACCTCACAAAAACCATCACATTCACGATACGAAGATAACAGCAGTACGATCAGCATCGGGATACGAACACAACACTAATACCTCCATGATTACATTATGAACGAAGCACCAACACCCCCACCATCACGGTACGAACGAAACAGCATCACCCCCATCACATTCATGATACGAATACAACTCCAACACCGCTACCATCCTTATACAAACGCAACTCTAAAACTTTCAAACCTCAGGATACGAACATAACTCTAATACCACTACCTTTACGATACGGACACAACTCCAACACCATCACATTACCAAAGCTGCACCAACACCACCACCATCATAGTAGAAACACAGCACCAATACCACCACTATCACGACACGAACACAATTCTAAAACAATCATCATCAAGATACGAACACAAGTTCCACATCATATCCATCAAGATACGAACACAACTCTAAAACTTTCGAACTTTAGGAAACGAACAGAACTCTAACACCACTACCTTCACGATACGAACAAAACTCTCACACAACCACCATCACAATACGAACGCAGCACCAACGCCACCACCATCGCACCCAACCGCAGAACTACTGCAATCGCGATATGAACGCATCACCATCATCATCATGATCATCACAACAACACCATGCTAATCACAAGTCCCAAAACACCACCACAACGTCTCCGCCACCGCCACCATCACCATCGCGTACACAATTCTGGTCGATATATTACAAAAAGGGGAAACAAATAATAATCTCGTGGGTGGTGTGGGAAAGGAATTGTGAGGGTGTTAGTGGCTGAGGGTGTAGTAGGGAATGGAGATATGTTGGGCAGGGTATGTGTGGGAGTGAGAGATATGTAAGGTGGGGAGGGGGCGAGTGTCGGGTCGAGTAAGAGATGTTGCAGAATGGAAGATATGTGGAGTAGATAGATGCTTATAGCAGGTAGTGATGATGATGATGATGATGATGAAGGTGGTGGTGGTTGTTTGTGATGATG
>NC_068993.1:15730982-15738007 GCF_001194135.2 Octopus bimaculoides
GTGGTGGTGGTGGTGGTTGTTTGTGCTGATGATGATGATAATGGTGGTGGTGGTGGTAGTGGTTTATGATGATGATGATGATGATGATGAAGGTGGTGATGGTTGTTTGTGATGATGATGATGGTGATTGTAGTGGTGGTGGTGCTGGTGAGGATAATGATGATGAGGGGGAGAAGCGTCGACAATTCCACCATCAAGAGAACTAGAACAATCATCACAACCCACGTGGTTCTGATGGTGATGATACTGGCGAAAGGTTGCAATGTGATGACGAAGGTGCTGGTCGGGTGGGGGTGATGAGTGGTTGTCGATAGCGGTGAAGGCTGTGATGTCCTGTTGCTGCTGACGACGACGACAACGACGACGAGGACGACGACGACGACGACGAGGACGAGGACGACGACGATGATGATGATGATGATGATGATGATAATGGCGATGAAGACGTTTTCATTGGTATTGGAAACGATTTTTGTTCTAGGAAACCTCTTGTCTATGTCGCTGTTGTTTCTTTTATCGCTGTTGCCCATTGCTGATATTGGATCTATTTCAAAACGGGGGCTCCAGTTTTCATTTATGTTTTATGTAGTGTTTTTGGTACCGAAAGACATTCAAACTTCGTATACTTATCTATTTTGTGTTATAGAACAGAAAAAAAAAATTGTATTCGAATTTATTTCATGTAAAAAATTGTCTTATTTCGATAATTTCTACTAATCACTGACGTCTATTCAGTTGAAAACAGTTAGCGCTGTAACGGTGTATATCTTATTAATCCCCTAACCCTAAGCCTAACCCTAAAACTAACCCTAACTCTAGAATCCGAACTCTAAAATTGTTATACACATAGATACGCACAGCGTAATTTATTATATAAACACTATATGCGTATAAATTACGATTAAACCGGATGAAATATGTCACGGGGAATAACATTTTTATGACCGCCCAGCAGTAACTCTAATGAGCTGAATAGACGTCAGTGATTGGTTGAAATTACAGAAATACGACAACTTTAACATGGAATAACTTGCGATGTACGTTTTTTTTGTTAAGAAGACTAAGAGTAAAAGATGTTTTATATGACACATTCTACCAGTGTCCCAAGTTTCAAAGTGTTTCGTTAGTGTTTCGTTAAGAAAATACTGGCGCCCCCGTTTTGAAATAGATCCCTCATATTTACCCGAAGATTACTTCTGATCCAATCCAGCAAACATTTGATCAAAGCACTTCTAATTATGACCACCTAGGCCATTTATTGTTTTTAAGACTATAAAGTGCCCTTTTAGGGCGATTTGGCTACAGTTTCTGACAGGTCGAGGAACCTACTTAAAGGTTCTCTGTTTGACTGGTGTTATAGTTGTTGCTTTGGTTATTGCCAGAGATAGCGTTCCTAGTTATTTTGTCAAAGAAAGAAAGAAAGAAAGGGCGCAAATAAGCGCAGAGGGGGAAGATAAAGGAGAGAGAGGGAGAGAGAAAGACTGACTGACTGACAAACAGACAGACAGAGACGGGGTGAGAGGAAGGTGACAAGCAGACAGGCAGATAGGTAAACAGATAAACTGACAGTGACGGACTTTTTTTAGGTCGGTGGAGGAAATTACATAGAAAGAGAGACAGATATATAGAGAATTAGAGAGCTAGACGAGAGAGAGAATACGAAGGAGAGATGGCTAGAGAGAGAAGACACGTAAAAAGAGAGAGCAAGGTTTATGTTTGATGACTTCGATTAATGCGTGAACAGCGGAACATCTACATCTACCTTTCCCGTTTATCAACTGAGCTATTCTTTCAGTCTGGCTTGCGGTATTTAGTGTTTTTTTTTAACACAACGTCTTAATGGGACTTTTCCCTGGATGAATCCTGCAGGCAATAAGCGATTAAACAAAACGAATGCATTAAGTAAGCGACATTGGTAATGTTTGCATTAATAGAGCTGTATCTAATTTAAAATGTAATCTTCATTGTTGCCAAAATGACAGTCAGACCACATTCTACATCTTGGTATCTTTTTCTCCGAACCAAATTTTTAATTTTTAATTTACATGAAGAAAACGTTTTGATTTCATGATATAATTGAATTATTCATCAATAGATAACGCGTCCGAAACAACTGTAGTAAACCTTTAAGCCATTTGTGTCCTTATGATATATAAATGCATACATACATACATACATACATACATACATACATACATACATATGTGCAAACAGGGTACCACTCATCAGATCTGTCTTCTTCAGTAATGTCATGGGAAGAGAATTCTTCATTTAATGTTGCTTGGTACTTTAGGAAGCTTACTATTTGATCTTTATTTGGCAAGGATTTGTCCAGGTCGCATTTAATGAGGCACAAACTAAATGCATGCAAGTGCCACAACAGTAATGTCTTCAGAAGGTTTTTGCTTCACACCCAGGTTCAAGAGCAATAAAGTAACACAGATTCAGACACTGGATGAAGGTAGTTCGTTTTCAGACTCTCTGAGAGATGAGAATTTTGTAGAAAAATGAGACTACAAATTATAAATAGATAGATTTACAGACACAGAAATGACATAAATATTTGACAGCTAAAGACATACAATAATAATAATAATAATAATAATAATAATAATAATAATAATAATAATAATAATAATAATAATAATAATAAAAATAGTAAAAATTGTCTCTTGATTCTACTGTTGACTCGTAGCTTAATATTTATAAGTCCAGATACATTTCTGCTCCTGAAGTACGTGAAAAGATTTACTAGCTTTGTCGAACTTTTAGACCACGATGTAATTCTACCTTCGAAGTTGTATTTGACGAATTTCGTTCTTCTAGCGCTGGCGTTGAGTCTAATGCCTTCAGCGCCATCATCCAGACACTGAAGTACGGAATTGGCACCTGCAACCTATATCAGAATTGTGGATTCGGACATTAGAATGATTTACATCTGTTATTGTAGATACTGGCTACATGAAATTCTTGAAATTCTGAGAGCAAATCTGTATTCCTTGATGATTCAATAGACCTAATATAATTTCATTATATATGTGACTCCATAGCTCAGTTTGGTCGGAGCGCCACTCTAGTAAACTGGAGATCGAGGAGTCGAACCCCACTGAGGCTTGTTGGAAATTTTTGTAGGCACATATGTGGCTGTGCGGTAAGAATCTTGCTTTCCAACTACATGATCCCGGGTACAGTCCCACAACGTGTCCCCTTCGGCAAGTATTTTCTACTATAGCCACGGGCCGATGAAAGCCTTGTGAGTGAATTTGATAGACGGAAACTGAAAGAAGCCCGTCATACATATCTGTGTGTATGTCTTTGTGTTTGTATTGATGCCTCACCACCGCATGACAACTGGTGTTGGTGTGCTTACGTCCCTGTATCTTAGCAGTTCGTTAAAAGAGACCGATACAATAAGTACCAGGCTTAACAAAAAATCAGTACTGAGTTCGATAATTCTGCTATAAATTCTTCGAAGTAGTACCCCAGGATGGGCGTAGTGTAATGACTGAAAATAGTAAAAGATAAAGATAAAATTACACACATTCTTTAACAATTTCCCCAAAAATTCAAAATAGATGGGATTTAATCCACGCAAATATCTAAAACGAAGAATCTACTGGATTAAAGAATATGAGAAAATTGGGATAATAATTTATCATAAAAAAGTAAATCATCGTAATCTTCTAATCCATTGCTTGTTTGGGGTATTTTTGGAAGGGGACAGATTGTAGACTACGCCAAGGGGTCGTTTGTAAAATGCCATTCTGTGAAAGGGGCGCAGAACTACAAAAGTTTGAAAGTCATTGCCTAAGTTTAGTTAGGTCTGTTTGTTTACTTTCTAGTATATTTTAATTTCAGGTTCGAAATTTCCTTTCGTGCGCTCTATAGATAAAGTGCCAACGAAAGTATTGGGATTGTAACTGTTACTTCAACAGGCTAGAAATAATAGCGAATTCCGCGCTCAAATAGTATAATTTAAAAAGAAGAAAGGAGACGCATTGGATAATTACACAAAGTGAGAATAAAAGAATGGAAGCTCTGCTGGAGCATCTTTCACCAGAGATCAAAGATGGTCTGGAGTGGCTGACCTAGGGCTATAAGAACAATTGAACACCCGTCATAGACTTTGATGAATTCAGTCGTCAATGCCTCATTCATAGAAATAGGTGGCCGTGTGCCAATGGAATTAATTGATAATCTTAAAATGACAAAAATGCAACTGTCAGAGTATCAGTAAGACACAAACACAAAGGCACGGGCGCATGTATATATATATATATATATATATATACATATATGTGTGTGTGTGTGTTTGTGTGCGTGCATGCAAATATTGATATATATATATATATACATATATATATATATATATATGTGTATGTATATATATATAAGTACATATATCTATGCATATACGATATATACAGAGTATATGCATGTAAGTGTTAATATATGCATACACACACACACAAAGATATAACAATATGGAATGTGTGACAGACTCATTTCGGAATATCTCACATTCGATCATTCGTCGCCTGAACATCGATATCAAGAACATACATTAGCGTTTCACATACCACTTGGCTAACAAAATATTCGTCTAATATTTCATTAATTCATGCACGATGTTTTCATGCATTTGTTTTATTTATTTACTTCAATCATTTCTCTTTTTATATTTATTTTCGGCAACGCAAAGTCAGCCCTGAGTGAGTATATTGTTTCAAACGCATTTTATGACCGTCTGGCCTGTTTTTTTTTTTCTATTATTATTTTTCGGTCATTATGCAGCCTATTACTATAATATATTATTCAATCAATACCTCTGTGTATATGTGAGCGTGTGTGCGTGTGTATGTGTGTGTGTGTGTGTGTGTGCGTGTGCGCGTGAGCGTGCCTGTGAATTTTAAGAATCTGTGATTTACATATTTGGATAAATAACTCTCTTTACTCTTTTTTCCTGTGTAAAAAGTCACAGGAAGAAAAGTCACAAAGGTTTTGTCCGGGGGGTTTTATCCGGGGGGTTTTGTCCGGGGTTTTTGTCCGGGGAGGGGTTCCAAAAGGTTTTGTCCGAAAGGGTTTTGTCCAGATCCCATTAATTAATTGTGACTTGTTTTCCTGTGACTTTATTACCGAACACCATTAATTAATTGTTACTTTTTTTCCTAGCCAAAATTTTGACTTCATTATTGTGACTTCTTTTTTCCTGTGATTGCATTACCGGTCCCCTATTCAACTTATACCCCTTTTAAATTAACACACGCATTGCAGCGGTACTTCAGTCTTTCCGAGCCCTTAAAAGAACTTGGACGGCCAGGCGTTCAACTAGGTCTTTGCGATACCCTCGTGTGTGTGTGTGTGTGTATGTGTAAATTCCCATGTTGAGATTTCTTCATCAGCGGTTAGCAGAGGTGGGAAACTTAAGAGAAAAAACAATGCGTGTAATACAGCCCCGTGTGTGTGAATTAACGCCGTAAAGTAACGGAAGGAGCCGGAAATATTTTCTACTCTAGGTACAAGGCCCCAATTTTTTTGGGTGGGGTGGGAACCAGTCGATTAGATCCAGCCCAGTAGGCAACTGTTAATTAATTTATCGACCCCGAAAGGATGAAAGGCACAGAACGTAAATGCTACGCATATTGCGCAATAATGCTTCTTATTTCTTTATTGCCCATAAGGGGCTAAGCATACAGGGTACAAACAAGGACAGACAAAGATATTAAGTAACAGGTACTTATTTAATCGACTCCGAAAGGATGAAAGGCAAAGTCGACTTCGGCGGAATTTGAACTCGGAACGTAACGGCAGACAAAAAATACCGCTAAGCAGTTCGCCCGGCGTGCTAACGTTTCTTATTTCTTTATTGCCCACAAGGGGCTAAACATAGAGTAGACAAACAAGGACAGACAAAGGGACAAAGACGATAAGATCGACCCCAGTGCGTAACTGGTACTTAATTTATCGACCCCCGAAGGGATAAAAGGCAAAGTCAACCTCAGCGGAATTTGAAATCAGAACGTAACGGCAGACGAAATACTGCTAAGCATTTCGCCCGACGTGCTAACGTTTCTGCCAGCTCGCCGCTTTGAGGAGCCGGAGATATTGTGAATACTTGTACGTCTTCGAGATTAAATATTAATTTTGGAAAAGTTGTTATAAATACCAAGTTAGCATTAATTTAATCAACTTACAGAATTTAGCATGATAGTAATTATACAAATAAATGTCTTGCAAAAATGTAATGCAGCTAGGTTTCTTTGAGTGAAGTATTTTAGTAAAGATGTCGATACATAATGTCGTGAGTTGCGTAAGACAAGTAATACATAGTATATAATGACACATCAATACACTCAATGTATAGACAAACGCAGAATGACAGACTTACATATATCTAATATGTGTAGGAATGCATATACATGTATGTATGTATGTATGAACAGATGCATACATATTTAAGAATATATATATATATATATATATATATATATATATATATATATATATATATATGTATGTATGTATGTATGTATGTATCCCTCTATGTTTAGATAAAGGTTTCTATCTATCAATCTATCTATCGATCGATCTAACTATATCTATACCGGTTTATCTATCTAGCTCTCTGTCGTTATGTCTATTTACCTATCTTTTTATCTATCAATTCATCTCTCACTCCCTCCTTCTTTCCTTCTCTCTCACTCTCTCTATCTCTCTATCTCTCTCTCTCTCTCTCTCTCTCTCTCTCTCTCTCTCTCTCTCTCTCTCTCTCTCTCTCTCTCTCTCTCTCTCTCTCTGTATATATATGTGCGTGTATGTGTAAGTGTGTGTGTGTGTTAAGTGTGTGTGTATGTATATATATCTATGTTTTTATTTATTTATGTATGTATATGTATATATAAATACAAATATATATATATATATATATATATATACATACATACATATATATGCATGTATTTATATATATATAAACAACTATATATGTATATACATATATAAGTATATATATAGATAGATATATT
>NC_068993.1:15738695-15739207 GCF_001194135.2 Octopus bimaculoides
TATATATATATGAATATGCATATTAATATACATGTGTATATATTGCCTAAAGCGTATGGTGTATTCTGCCTTATATAGTCTTATTTGCAACATAAATCTTCATGGAAGAATTTTCTTTCTGTCTTTATAGAAATGCTCTGTTTTCTTTCAATATGTGTTTCCTATGTTCTCATTATTTCATATTTGCTTTGAGCGTTAAATCTTGATCTATCAGTATGTGCCGCTGTGTTTTTATGTGGCAATGAGCGTGTGTGTGTGTATTTGTGTGTGCATGTTTTTATGTGTGTTTTGTGTGTGAGAGTGCGGCACTGTGTGTCTATGTGTACGAGTGTGTATGGCTGACTAAGATTGTAATTGAGCATAATCTTTTCAAATTGGTGCACGTGTGTATACGTGTATGTTTCTGCGTGTATGGTCGTATATATGCGAGTCTGTATGTGTATGCATATGTATGTACCTGCTTGTGTAAATATATGTGTGTATGTACATATATATATATGTATATATATATA
>NC_068993.1:15740906-15743406 GCF_001194135.2 Octopus bimaculoides
AGAGAGAGAGAGAGAGAGAGGGAGGGAGAGAGAGAGAGAGTGAGATAGAGAATGATGCAAATAAGCAAATAAAACCGCTTGGGCCATACATATATTCATGTAAATAAAGAGAAAACAATGATTGAAAATATTTAGACGATGAACATCCATGCATAAACATACAGATATTTATATATTAACAGACCAGGCTTGCACAGTGAACAAGAACAGAAGAAATTAAGGAGAGAATGTATGATATCACAGGTCCGACAGCTGTTTGTGGCTGCTCGGAATTTCGTCATAATTTTGCCAAATGTAGTTCTGCCAAAAAAGTCAAAGATATGCAAACGGTATTGGAAGCATACGAACAATAGTGAAAGCCAGCCCTCTTTTCCAATGTGGAGAGATAACTATCTCTCCATCCTGAAGAAGGAGGTCGGATTTCTCTCTGTTGTCATGAATATATATATACGTATATTTAGTTTTTAGAAGATTTGCAGGAGATTTGCAGACGTTCGAGATTTGCAGGAGATTGGGCTTATTTTTCTCGCAGGATGTTCGAACCCGTAAAGGCTTCCCTGAAGCTTTATATAATGTAGTTTATCTATGTGTATTTTTAGTACAAACAGTTATGGAATATGTGATAGTTTGACCTTTTGTTATTCAGCTTTATGCTTTTCATTTTCCAGCTGAAATTACAGCCAAAACAAGTTATATTTATCATCACTCTTTGGGTAAGTTAACCCAATAGACAATTAATTTGACTTTTTCCTTCGTAGACGTCAACCTTGCCCCTTTTGAAAACAAATAGGTTTCCTTTCTCGCAATAAATAATTTCAGTTCCCTTAAAATACTTTTGCTGTTTTTTATTTTTTTTTTTATCTCAGGTAAACATGTATCTTTCACCATATTATATTTCTCCCCTTAAAATTATGAACTGAGTATTTATGAATGTAATTGGCACTTTAAGAGTAATTTCATTGCACAAAGGCATCGAACTGGCAGATTCGTTAAGAATATATCCCAAAATACATGGGAGTTTTTGTTCGGGCTCCCTACACTCTGAGTTCTAATGTCACAAAGGTCAACCCTTCCTTTTATTGTTTCGAAATCGATAAACTCAAATACAAGTGAAAATATTAGACGGTCGAATTTAATACTTTTCGTAGTATTGGTTGCAGGCTTTCTTGTCCTTAGGTGGTCGTCTTAGTCTACCTTTCAGTTGAACATCATCACCTTATCCTTGAGTATGTTTAACAGACACCAAACTGTTCAAACTTTCGGACTAGAACTTCCGTTTAAGAATAACTTCATTCTTCCCTACACAGGCGCACACACACACACACACACACACACACACTCAGACGCACACACAGACGAGCAGTCATGGATGAGTGGTGAGTAAGTGGTGGGAGAGTGATAGGTGGGTGGTAGATGAGTGGTGGTAATAGTGGTGGTAGTGGTAATAGTGCTGACAGTAGTGGTATTGCTGGGGCTTATGATGTTTATCCTGTAATAAAATATGACAGCGGATGTGGTGGTATAGCTGATATTGGTGGTGATGATGATGATGATGGTGCTGGTGCTGGTGATAATGACGATGATGCTGATAGTAGTGATGATAGTGATAGTGATAATGGTAGTGGTGATAGTGGTGGTGGTTATGATGGTGGTGACGGTAGGAGTGGTGGTGATAATGATGAAGGTGATGGCGATTGCTATGACCATGACGATGATAATGGTAAACAACAATGAAGATGACAATCATCATCATAGCGGTGTTGTTGTTGATGTTGTTGTTAGTGGGAGGTTGTGGTCGTATTTGTGTGGGGGGGTCGTGGTGGTCGTGGTGGTCTTGGTCGTGGTCGTGGTTGTCGTGATGGCGAAGGCGGACGTGGGCGGTGGTAGTAATGCTGATAATTAGAATGATAATGACGATGATGATGATGATGATGATGATGATGATGAGGATGATGACCAATTTCATGACGAAGATGACGACAAAGAAGAAGACGAATCGGAGTGGAAGTTAGAAGAAGAAGAAGAGGGTAGTAATTTTACTGCTGCTGGTCTTTGAGACGCTGTGGTGCTGGTGTTTCAATTCCCTCGTTGTCACCATCGCTATATTTTTGGATAATACTTCGTTTTTCGTTTTGCTTTTATTTGTTAGTCTTCTTCTTGTTGCAGAGGTAAGTGGTAATGTCAAATGACAGGATGAGTGAGAGGCAAAGAAGAAGAAGAAGAAGAAGAAGGGTAATGGTGGTTTTGAATCCGAAGCCTCCTAAAAATATAATAATAATAATAATAATAATAATAATAATAATAATAATAATAATAATAATAATAACGATAATAATAATAATAATAATAATAATAATAATAATAATAATAATAATAATAATAATAATAGTAATAATAATAATAATAATAATAGTAATAATAATAATAATAACGCACACGTGATGATGACGACGACGCCGACGAAAACAATAAGAACAACAACAATAATAACAATAATAAT
>NC_068993.1:15744892-15748199 GCF_001194135.2 Octopus bimaculoides
ATATATATATATATATATATATATACACACACACAAGACGAGCTTCTTTCAGTTTCCGTCAACCAAATGCACTCACAAGGGTTTGGTCGGCCCGAGGTTATAATAGAAGATACTTACCCAAGGTGCCCACGCAGTGGGATTAAACCTGACACCATGTGTTTGGTGAGCAAGCTACTTACCACAGAGCCACTCCTGTTCCTCTCTATATATATGGTGAAAGCTTTCGAGAAAATATTTTCACGCGTTATATTGTAATAAAAAATATAAATAGGAAAATGCACAGAAACGTTATGTTGGGAAAGTTTACTATGATACTCTTTAACTTCAAGTCAATTCTGGTCTCGCGGATCTATGCTCAAAACGTTCCATCCACGAGCATTTTACCTTGTTTTCTGTCATTACATGCACAACAATATTACCCCAAGTGTGTTTCATGTTTAAGATAGCAACGTGCTTTGGGCTGATGACTTGTTTACCTGCTATTTCTATCTAAACCGAACGACTATGCAGAGGCTCTCTCGTAACTTCAATATGAGTAAATGTATGTATGTATGTATGTATGTAGATACGTACGTACGTATGTATTCAGTATTTACTTCTGTCTCATTTCTGAGATCAAATCCCCCTGGAGCCAGTAACATAATTATAAATAATATACTAAGTGTTCATTCATTTGACTTGCTCACGTAACTTATAAATTTGGACTTGGACACTCTTTCTAAGAAATCGATATTTTCAGCAATAATCGATAACACATTATATTTTTAGTCAAATTGAGATGTATAAAGAGAATGGTTACAGCTGGCAATTTCTTGTAACTGTATGGTTAATGAGCTACAAATATATTCTTAAATATTTTCAAGATAAGATTGAAGCAACGTCGTGTTTGAAATGACGAATTTCTTGTAGTAGACGTGATGTCATAAGAATTTTATAGCTCATGCTATATTTGTGGTTATCTCTTAAAGAATTTAACATCATTTATGAAATAATATCCTTTCTACGTCAAGCACAAAGCCAGAAATTTTGTGAGGAGGAGATTAATTGATTACATCGACCACAATGCTCGACTGGCACTTATTTTATCGCTGTCGAAGGGATAAAAGACAAAGTTGATCTTGGCGGGTTTCGAACTCAGAACATAAAGACAGTCGAAACGCTGAATTCTGTTCGGCATGCTAACGATTCTGCCATCTCACTACCTTCATTTATACAGCATTATGTTCACCAGGTAAAAAATGAACAACTCTATCCAAGAGAATGTTATAAACATAATTTGTAGCATTTTCTTGGCTAATGTTATTTCTTTTTTACTTTTTCCTATTTATTTAGGCAGGAAGGGTAATACTCTTGTGTCTTACATTTTACGAGACCTCTAACATTTGTAGAAAAATAGATAAAGGTATTCTCAAACCACACATTGGTCCGACTGATTGCAGATGAGTAAACTCCGCTGAAGATAGTCAATGCTCTGATAACTGTATTTGATTGGATTTAGTCTACCAACTAATGTTAATATATTTCTCGCGATGACCAGCCAGCTTAGCAGAGCCCGAATCGCTCCATATACCTAACGCAGGTGTTTCTAATATTTTGGACCCAGGTTATATGTACATATACGTTTTGTATATCAACTTTCCCTTCTTTATTTCACTCTATTATTCTGGTTGCTTAACAAACTACAAGAAGAGTACAATTGTATTGCCGTGTGGAGTCGTATCTCTGACGTTTTGGGCACAAGTTCTTCTTCAGGATACTGTTTCCATATGTTGCTTTCTGTCACATTATCAAGTCTTTCTAATGCAGGCTATCTCTATCTCATCTGCCTATCTGACTCTTTATCCCTGACAAATCAACGCTACCTTGGTTTACAAATAGCTATGAACCTTAAACACAGAGACATATAAATAGGAAACGATACAGAAACGTAGAAGGAACAATCTATAGCATGTCTATGGCTACCGAACGCATTACATCAAATGAACCTTCAGTCATTTGCTACAGTTTTTCTGACATTTATTTTTTAAATTACTACAAGCAAATACCATTAATGTAACTTAGATGCAACTGAAGTCAAAACCATTTTAAATATATACGTAAAATCTTGAATATCAGAACCAACATCACTACATAATTATGATAACTGTGTGTATTCTGATGTCGAAATTTATTAGTAAAAAAATCATTTTGATTTCTTCATAAAGAAAGAATATCTTAAGCCATTTTGATACACACACCTTAGCATCAACTCCAATAGCATCAAAATAAATGAGATTCTACAGAGTAACTATTCATTTACATCAATGTAAATTGTATTTTTCCGTACCTGCATCCGGTTCTCTATGTTTTATTTAATTTTTTAAAATTTTTTTCATGATTAATTTCTTTTTTTTTTTTATACTTTACCTTCATTTTTGGACATCTTCGTGTCAAAGTTTTTTGTTTACTTGAATTTAATTAAAATTTAATAACGATCGGTTTTAATTTTATTGGTATTTCTGGTATTCTACGTATATTTGTTCTCTTTGTTGTTACCGTATTTATTATTATTATTATTATTATTATTATTATTATTATTATTGTTATTATTATTATTATTATAATTGTTGTTGTTATTGTTATTATCATTATTATTATTGTTGTTTTTGTTGTTGTTGCTATTATTACTGTCATTATTATTATTATTATTACTATTATTATTATTATTATTATTATTATTATTATTATTATTATTATCATTATTATTATTATTATTATCATTATTATTATTATTATTTTGCTTTTGTGTAATTCTTTCCATTTTTGATTTTTATTCAATTTTTTTAATATTATTATTGTTTCTATTATTATTATTATCATTATTATTATTATTATTATTATTATTATTATTATTATTGTTATTATTATTATTCGAACGATTCAGACCACATCGTGAGTTTATGATTCATACGACTATAGTCTTACTATGATCAATGACATTCTTCCGGTTCTACTCAATTGAAAACCGATCTAAATTCATGGCCTTGCTCACCCAGCGTTCACTTCCGACTTGTTCACACCGACACCAATCATTATTTGGTCGAATCACGCAATTGCTCCGTTCCTTCTGAGACTTTCACACTAGACTCTATTCATTCATAAATAAAGGTAATTCTCTTTCTCTCTCTTTCAGGCTCTCTCACACTCTCTCGCTCTCCCTCTCGCTCTCTACCTCACTTCATCTCTAAACATCTCTCTATCGCTCACTCTCTTAAGTGAATCATATTTTCCGCTAACGCTATTATTATTATTATTATTATTATTATTG
>NC_068993.1:15748209-15748802 GCF_001194135.2 Octopus bimaculoides
ATTATTATTATTATTATTATTATTATTATTATCATTATTATTATTATTATTATTATTATGACTATAATTATTATCATCATCATCATCATTTCATCATTATAATCGTCATCGTCTTCATTATATTATTATGATTCATGATTATTCTTATTATGATCGTTACTATTATTACTGGATATTTAATATTGCCATAATAATTATTTTAATTCTTCTCGCTGTCCCATTTCATTATTTTGATATTAATTTTATATAATTTATTTTTATATCTTTTCTAATCTTTTTTATTGATTTACTTCAGCTCTTCAATCTGATACAGAATTCTATACCACTATAGCTGACATAGGATGTGACATTGGTTATCTATGGAATGAAACGTAACATATTTTCAAAATCAGGCAAACCATTACACAACACATCAGAATACGCCTGGTTGCCTGCCTATATTTCATTGTGTCTATCTGTCTACGTATGTATGTATGTATGTATGTATGCATGCATGTATGTATGTATCTATCTATCTATATCTATCCATATATCAATCTATCGATATATGTCTGTCACGCATGTGTGTGCCTGCAGATATATATATATATATA
>NC_068993.1:15749244-15754275 GCF_001194135.2 Octopus bimaculoides
TATATATATATATATATATATATACATATGTATATATATGTATATATATACATATGTATATATAAATATGTATATATATATACATATGTATATATAAGTATATATATATATATATATATATATATATATATATAAACATATGCATATATATGTGTAAATATATATATATATAAATATACATATGCATATATATGTATATATATATGTATGTATATACATGTGTATATATACATATATATTCATATATATATACACATATATATTGCACACACACACACACACGTATGTATATACGTACATGCATATATATATATAGGAATGCATTTATGTGTGAGTGTATGAATATAAGGAAATGTATGCTTGTGCGTAAATATATAGTTTCTAATGTCATTTTAAATGCATGTCCCCTTTCTGTATGCAAACAAAATAAATTCTTCAATTGCTTTAATGTTTATGTGGAATGAGGCAGGATGTGCCTAATAAAAAGAAAGATACGCAATCCATGCGTGAAATGACCACATCGTGAGAGTACACACAAGTTATGTTGTTCCAAAACTGAGTTGAGAGTATTAGGTTTTGAAACAGGAAATTTACAGTCTCCGGTACTGACTAGTCTTTCAATGTTTTATAGCTATTACAAACACATATTCAGAGCTTCTATCAAGTGTAACCCAATATCTGTTTTGTTGTTTGCATTTCACTTTATATCATTTATAGCATTTATAGCTTAACTATCTCATTCCTCCATTTGCCTCCTCTTTCTCTGTTTCCCCTCCAGAGCCTCCACTCCTCCTTTCTCTCTCTCTCTCTCTCTCTCTCTCTCTCTCTCTCTTAATATAAACACCCACTTTTCCCCCTCTCAATGTCTAACTCACTCTTTCTAAACATATATAGTTACATTAATTATTAAAGTACCTATTCAGCATGAATTTCAAATGATATAAATATAGGCTGAGTGATATCCTTGTCTGTAACGACGCTGTGAAATTAAGGCAACGAGGGCCTATTCCACTTCTTACGAATGTAAGCGGATAAAATCAGCCAATTGTATATGAATTAGACTACGTATTCATTCATATTCATTCATAATCGAGTCTGTATTAGTATCATGCCAATTAATATAAAACTTTCAGCTTTGTAGAATTATGTAAATGAGTTGATCGTCAGTAGATACATTTAATTAGTTGCTCCTAAGTACATTTCTTAAAAAATAAATATGTTTTACGCCATTTTATCTCAGCAGGAATAGCTGATTGAATTCTCAGAATTTTAATGTTTTCTTACTCCTTCTATTGGTTAGACTTTAACCAAGAAGAATGAGTAACATATGAGTAGCATAACAGAATGTATACCTTCCATGGCTATGGTCATCGTAGACCCACAAATACGATGAGTAGTTTTTAAAAGTTTAACATTCTTACAAAGCTGTAAGACAAAGACCGCAAGGAAAGAAATCCAAAACATCAATGTTTTCTAGAGTAAGGACAAGCGTTCTTTTTAGCCTGGATCTGGTGAGAAAAGTGGATGACAAGAACTTCTTTAGTATAGGTGACACGTGACCAACCAGATCAGAGCTACAGAAACCAATGTAATAGCAGTGAAAAACCAAAAAAGGAAGAGAGCACATCTCTTGGACAGGAGCTGGACTGTTTTCAAAAACCTTCATACCAATCCACACACGCGCACGCATACAGGCTCATGCACATAAATACATATATAAATATGCATATATATCCCCTTTGAGAATTATTCCGTCTTAGTAGATACATGACATGTGATCTTCTTCTAGCACATTAACAGCACACCTAGTGGCCTCCTTTATATATATTTTTATATATTCTTATATATATACATATATATATATGTACGTACATGCATATATATATGGGTACAGGACGTCACCAGCAGTAAACAACATGAAGTATGAAAACAAATGAGTTAAATACGCAACGAGAGAAACTATGGAAAACAGGACAAGTAACACAAAGAACGACCCTTTATCAGTTGTCGGCTGTCTATCTACTCCTCATTTCGAGCATTCAACGACAATATGAGTCCTCGAAGACAGTTGGTCCCATGAATACCAAAATAAAATTTTGGATCTCTGGAGGATCAACGTTGGGAATATAAACAGGATAGCGGGCACATACAAGTAAATCGAGCGAAAACTTATATATATATATATGTGTGTGTGTGTGTGTGTGTGTGTGTGTGTGTGTGTGTGTGTGTGTGTGTGTGTGTGTGTGTGTAAGAGCGTTGTAGTTCGCTAGAAGCATTGTAATATCGAAGAAAGTAAAACGAGAGAAAATAAAAAGTTTCAGACGATGCGTTAAGTTTTATACAAACTTTTCTATTTCAAGCGCAAAGCCTCATCTTCAGAAGAAAACAGTCTGAGAAACGCCCAGTTATAAAGGTTCTGTGGAATCCATTCCGGGCTTACGTTCTGAGTTCAAATTCCACCGAGGTCCCTGAATGAGAGTTGTTTAAGGATGTTGAACGAAACACCCGTGTTTCCATAGGTGAATTATTCAAGCCCTAAAGAATCCCTCACGACACATAGCTAAACTCTCCTCCCAGAGATTCACATATCGTCAGCCATTAACGAACATGCTCAAGTGGTTATGGTCAAACAACTGACAAGCATGTCTGTGGTATTGAGCAGAATATTAACTGTAGCCCATCTTTTACATCAAGATAAATCATGTACATGTTAACATTTCTAATCAGTTAAGATCAGAAGCCATGAGAGCCACAACCTGGTAGTGCTTCAGGGCATTTATTATCATTATTATTATTACTATTATTATTATTATTACTATTATCATTATTATTATTATTATTATTATTATTATTATTATTATTATTATTATTATTATTATTATTATTAGCATCATCAGAATCATCATTATTATTATTACATTCACACCAACGTTTTCTTCAAATACCCGTCCAACGAATAATATCCTTATCACAATTATCGTCAATATAATAACAACCAAGATAATAACAGCTCAATCGAACATCAATACCCGTATGATGATAGAAAGCCGTACACTCAATTCTAAATTGTAATAGTTAACACAAATAGATTCTGCAGATTATAAATACTGAAGATTGCATCAACTGATTGGGAAAATTTTAATGAAAAATCCACAAAGGCGGCCATTTTTATTTCTTCCAGTCCTTCATCGTTATCAGTAATCTTAAATATCATTTCTACAAACAGACTGACGGAAAACGACCGACTTAGCAAAGTGCCAGACCACTAATGAACATTGTCCTTGTTTGTTTCAAGTTCAAATTGTACCAGACGATACCAAAGTGAGCAGAATGTACCAGAGTCTCCTTAGTCTTCGTCCAGCTGTTCACGATAAACAAAGTGCTATTTGCAGAGTTATAATGTCTAATCCATTGAAAATGGTGGCTGCAGGCATGCCTGTGGTATTTAGAAGCTCACTTTGCAACCACGAGGCTTCGAGGTCAATCCTGCTGTGTGGCATCTTGGGCGAGTCTTTTAATATGGCTGCGGACTGACTAATATCTTTGTGAGTGAATTTGGTAGACGGAAGCTGTGTATGGAAGCCCGTCGTGTCTGTGTGCGTTTGCGTGTGTGTGTGTGTGTGTGTGTGTAAGTCTTTGAGTGTGCACATTAAAGCCTCTGTGTGTGTGTGTGTGTTTATGTCTGTGTCTGTATTTGTGTGTGTGAGAGAGAGAGAGTGTGTTCGTATATATGTCAGTGTGTGTGTGTGTGTATGTGCGTGTGTCTGTGTTTGTGTTTGAGTGTGTGCCTTTGTGAGTGTATGAGAGAGTTTTCGTATGTATATGTCTGTGTGTGTGTTTGTGTGTCTGTGTATTTGTGTCTTTGTGGGTGCATCTTTGCGTGTGTGTGTGTATGTGTTTCATGTATATGTCAGTATGTGTGTGTATATGTGTCTTTGTGTGTGTCTGTGAGAGAGAGAGTGTGTTCGTATGGATATGTCAGCGTAGGTGTGTGTGCGTGTTTGTGTATGTGTCTTTTTGTGTGCATCTTTGTGTGTGTGTGTGTGTTTTATGTATATGTCAGTGTGTGTGCCTGTGTGTTTCTGTGTATATCTGTGTTTATGTGTGAGTGTGACTTTGTGTGTGTGAGAGAGTGTTCGTATGTATATGTCAGTGTGAGTGTGTGTGTCCTGTCGGTCGCTTGATAGTCGTTGTTGCTTTGTTTACGTCACTTTGACCCTGTAAGGCGGTGCTCCAGCACAGCTGCAGTCCAATGCCTGATAGAAGGAATAGATGCGACATAAAAGAGGCAATTTCTGGAGAAGGCAGTGCCCCAGCTCGGCCACAGCCATTTGACTGAAACAAGTAAAAGACAAAGGTACGAAGATATGGTAGTCGTAAGGTTGGTGATTTCAGCAATCGGATTAAGAACAAAATTATTCCAGTTATAATTTAGGATAGAAACTCTATTCACCAGGAACTTAACGATTTAGCTAATGTTACAAATTTACAGAGAATTAGTTTTAGAAAATCTCAAATCTAGTTTATAGATTATAACTATAACAATTTTGTTGTTAATCCGCTTGTTAAAATCACCAGCCTTAGAACTACTATAGTCTTTCGCTTCTTTGAAGTCAAGCAGGATAGTTATCCATTTGCGGTGGCGGTGGATATTCTAATATTATTGACATTAAGGATTTATTACTCTATTACTATGTTTTAACAAACAGATTTCTCGCAACAGATAATGGTCTGTATTTACTTATTGATGTTTCAATTCATGTTATTTAATAATAAATTCTACTCCGTCTCATCGTTTCCTTATTTGGTTTCGTGGATATAAGTTCTATGTTCAGATCTGCCTCGACTGACATTTTATGCTTACGCAGATCAGAAATGATATTTTGGGAACGAATCTTTCCAATGTCCACGTGTTCTAATGAACATTTACCTTGCATCGAACTGAAAGAAATAATCAACAGATTTATTAGTACAAATGGGAATCGCTATTTTACCAACTATATATATATATATATATATATATATATATAT
>NC_068993.1:15754538-15755313 GCF_001194135.2 Octopus bimaculoides
AACACGCACGGTTCGTGGTTCAGTCCAACTGCGTGGCATCTCAAGCAATTGTTTTCTACTATAGCCTCGGACCGAACAAACCCTGTGAGTGAGTTTGATAGACGGAAACTGAAACAAAGTCCCTCGTATACATCTGTGTGTGTGTGTGTGTGTGCGTGTGTGTGTGTGTGTGATATGTATTTATGTTTATACGTGTGTATGTGTCTGTTTGCCCCCCACTACACACACATACCGCTTCACAACCGGTTCTAATGTGTTTACGTCCCCGTAACTTAGCGGTTGATCGAAAGAAATTGATAGAATAAGTAACAGGCTTTAACAAAAAATAAGCAATCAGGCCGATACATTCGACAAAAATTCTTGAAGACGATTTCCCAGCATGATCGCAGACTAATGACTGAAACAAAAGATGAAAGATGTAGGTATAGGGATACAAACAAGACTCGATACACATCTGCACCAGGATTGAGCGATCGGCGAGAACAGATCGTAATATGAAATCGAACAAATGATGAGGGATCAGGAATTCCGTAACTAACTTCCTTGGCTTACAGCTGTTTGTGTTGTGAGAAAGCCATAAGGTGATGCATAGGCACTCAGCTTTGTGTGCGGTGCGCCTGATAGAAGAAACAGCTGTAAGCTAAAGAAGTTGATTACGTAATTCCAGTTCCCTTGTCATTTACTTAATTTCATGTGTATGCGTGCTTATATATATATATATGTATGTATATCTGTTTATATATATATATATATATATATATATATATATATATAT
>NC_068993.1:15755561-15757036 GCF_001194135.2 Octopus bimaculoides
GAGTGATAAAAAGAATGCTTTTCAACCACATGTGTTTCAATCTCACCGCGTGGCACCAAGGGCAACTGTCTTCTACTATAGTCTCGGGCCGACCACCACTTGTGAGTGGATGTGTTAGAGGGATACTGAAAGAAGCCCGTCATATATATGTATATATCTGTGTATGTGAGTGTGTCTTTGTGTCTATGTTTGTTTCCCAACCACCACTTGACAAACGGTATTGTTTTGTTTATGTCCTCGTAATTTAGCGGTTCGACATAAAAGACTTATTAAAACAAATACCACGCTTTATGAAAATAAGTCCTGCCGTTTATTTGTTCGATTAAAACCCGTCAAGCTGGTGCCCACGCATGGCCGCAATCAAATTACTGGAATAAGTAAAAGAATAATATATATTATTTACGTCATATGAATATAGAAACTTTGAGAAGCGTCAAATATTTCCTTTTTAACTATGGAACTCAAAGAAGATAGTGCTAGTAAGAACAAAGCTTCTGAAATGGACGGAGAAAATGGGAGGAGTTCTTCGGTGCCAAAAGGGAATGCCTTCTTATGTTTAAAGAAGATGTGGGTTCGAGTTACACAAGCAGCCTTTCGAAGTTTTCCATCCATCGTTGCTCTTTTAACCCAATATTTATACTGTATTATTTCTAGCTTTATCTACTTCGATGTTCCACCGTTTTAAACGATACATACATACATACATTTCTTATGCGTGTGCGATTGCGTGTGTGTATATGCGATTACAGTTTCGTGTGTCGTAGTGTTTGTACGTGTGTGTGTATGCGTTTGCATATATGTGTGTAATATATACAAGAGGGTTTTTACTAACTCTATATGTGTACGCGTGTGTCTGACTATGAGCGTGTACGCGCTTGTGTATTTGTCTGCTATTGTGTGCTAATTCAATCAAAGACAGCATCTAACGTTAGAAATGAGAATTTTATGAACTGCTTCGCTGGACTAAATGACCCAAATGTCTCTGATTCTGTCCCATTATTTTCTGTTTCCGAATCCCTTTGGAATCGATTTACTTTTCATCTTTACGTGATAGAAAAACTAATCACTCAGCTTTGTACTACGATCGATTCAGTTGACCGAATTACGACTGTGATCGCAACTTACATTACTTATGCTAAAATCATGTTATATATATATATGTATATATATATATATATATATATATATATATATATATATATATATACGTGTGTGTATATGTATATATGATATATGTATATTTGTATACGTACATGTATGCATATGTACATATATATATACACATATATATATGTATATATTTATATCTATCTATCTATATATATATATATTTACATATATATATACATAAATACATATGTGTGTGTGTGTGTGTAAATATATTTATGTATGTTTGTAGGTACGTATGTTTGTATCTATATATGTAGGTATATATATACACACACACACACACACACACACACACACAAATATAT
>NC_068993.1:15757878-15759773 GCF_001194135.2 Octopus bimaculoides
ATGCACTTATAATCTATATGTATGTATGTATGTATGTATGTATGTATGTATGTATGTATGCATGTATGTGAGTGTATGTATTCATAATTGTATGTTTGTGTATTGTTTGTATATATGTATGTTTGTGCCTGTGTATAAATACATTGGTCTCATAAACGCGTATATGATTTCTATTTATATTTACATACAGTATGTGATAAATTCAATAATATCATATGTAAATTGATATATAGACAATTATCCGTTTGTATATATATCCCTTTTCGTTCCTCAGGCATAGATGCATTCTGTTTGTGTGAAAGAATACAGGAGGGTCAAGCAGCTTCTTCTGTCATTGCTGACCAATTGTCTATGCATCTGGCTAAGTTTTTCTCCGTGATGCAAGCCTAAGGAAAGCATTTCTGTTTTTTCTTTCCTTTTTTCATTCCATTGAAGACTACCGGTTGATTTTGCATTCAAGAGTTCCTCCACCAAGCCACCGTTGATGTCCAAGCTATTTATATTGCCATCATATCAAAATTAGAACAAAGCTTAAAACAGTTGATAACACAACTATCAAACTACGTTTTATTTTGGCAGTAATTTGAATATATTGTTTTTGATAATGTAATCTAAAGGCGGCAAATTCAAACTGTTCCGAAGCATGAGAGTTGTCGGACTACAAGAGCTTCCGGAAACTGAAGTACCAGATTTACGAGCCCTAATCTACAAGGACATAGTTATGCTAGAGCTTCGTACCATATTCGTCTCAGGTGTTGGCGTCAGAACGCAAATAACCGGAAAGTAAAAGGAATACAGCAAGGCACACCTTAAACACTTTAACACTTCTAGTATTTTACCAATCAGTGTTGAATCATTTTTATCAATTCTGGAAGGATGAAAGACAAAAGATGACCTTGGTTGGGTATATACACAACGTACTGAGAGCTATATAGTTTCAACCAAGACAGGAATCATGGAAGAGAACACAATTCGACCTTTTCAAAAACATATTTCTGCCATTTTTAATCACTTCTCTACCAGTGATCCCTATCTTGGATGAAATGACCTGCAAATCGTTATGAGATAAACGCTATGATGCAATTAATTATGTAAGTGCAGCACACGATTCATTGAACACCTAATTGAAAATGGTTTTCTCTATGTTATAGGAAATTTGAATGCATATAATGTGCTTGTGTATAGTCACGTGTATGTATGTCTCTATGTCTGTGTATGTGTGTATGTGCGTGTTTGTGTGAGAGTATTGTGTATGTCTGTGTGTGTGTGTGTGTGTGTGTGATAAGGTTAAAATTAACATGACGATAAAACAATCAGAACAATAAAACAACGTTTGAAACTGTACCTCTGATGGCAATATTAAACAGCCAGACGAAACAAACTAATTCATGAGAAATAAAATATTTCTGAAAAAATGAAATATTTAGCGGCCATTCAAGGGATACCATGCCATCGATTATTCAGTCGTTACAGCTGCACTCTGTTGAAATTTTATTTTCCATTCCATACATTGTCGAACCAATTACGTAAGCTGATCAGACCAGATGTCATCCAAAATATGAATAAAGCCATTACCTATTCCCATCATATTTAACTTCCCCTATCACATTACAATAACTTCTACCATAACATTTGGCCCCCTACCTTTACCGTTCAGAATTACTTCTCCCGTTATAGTTTCTTTCCTATGAAGAGCTGACTCCTTTCCCCATGAGAAACACAAACACGAAAAAATATATATATATATCCAGAACCTTTATAGGGCACGCTTAATGTTTTGAAGCATCAAAGTGTGAATTAATTTCCCCTATATATACATATAAATGCGTATATATATATATATATATATATATATACCTACACACATAAATACATATATACATATATATAAATAT
>NC_068993.1:15760964-15762587 GCF_001194135.2 Octopus bimaculoides
AGAGAGAGAGAGAGAGAGAGAGAGAGAGAGAGAGAGAGAGAGAGAGAGAAAGATAGATAGATAGATAGATAGATAGATATTCGTTCGGAGTTGATATATAAGGAGTTTATCTGCAGTGTCCATTCAACCATACAATAAGGAATGAATCGTTTGAATGAACACACAAAAGCGATAAACACGGGTGAATCTCTCAACGGTACCCTGGACGAGCAAATATTATTGCTACCCTTAATATAAAAATAAAGTTTTTTCAGTTCGAATCCAAGCAGGGACTATGTACATGGTTTTGAATATAGCATTTTGCGCCAATATGAAATCTCTTCGATGGGAACATAATATAGATGAATAATCTTTATGTCAATATATGAAGTTAATAGTCAAGGAGCTGGCAGAATCACTACCGCATTGGGCTAAGTGCTTAGTGACATTTCGTCTATCCTTACGTTCTGAGTTCAAATTCCGCCGAAATCCACTTTGACTTTCATCCTTTCAAGGTTCAATAAAATAAAGTACCAGTAGAACACTGGGATCGATGTAATCACCTTCCGCCTTCTGCCGAAATCACAGGCCTTGAATCAAAACTTGAAACCTATATATGAACTTAATACGGCAGTTGGCTGACAGAACGTTGTGGCATTTCGTCTGCCTTTACGTTCTGAGTTCAAATTCCGCCGAGACCCAATTTGCTTTTCATCCGTTCAGTGGATCAATAAAATAAGTACCATTTGAACACTGAGGTCGATATAATTGATTTATCCCTTCTCTCAAAATTGTTGGACTTGTGCCAAAAATTTAATCCAATATGTAAAGTTAATAGTCCCAAATAAATCTGTAGGTCTTGTAGTTTTAGGGGAATTATTAATATATATCAGCAGTAATATAAATGAAGTGTCCTCCAGTGTATTAACGCTTGGTCAGTATGGTCGGTAGCATGACAACTTTTACTGCGTCCACGACTCGTAGTAAAGCGAAAGGGGGAAAGGCATCTTCAAATCGAGATCTGTTCTGGGAGGTTCCGGCAGAGTTGGCTCCGTTATAGACAAGAACGGGTCATGGGGTAGTACTTTATAATAGGTTATGTAACTTGCATGCAATGGGCTGAAATACATACCACATTTATTCTGCCAGTTCATTCCTCGGGCGTGGCACTTTATTTTTCGACCCTGAAAGGATTAAAAACAAAGTGGATGTCAATGGGATCCAATCTCACTATGCAAGGCACCGTGGTAGTAGTGGTAGTAGTAGTAGTAGTAGTAGTAGTAGTAGTAGTAGTAGTAGTAGTAGTAGTAGTAGTAGTAGTAGTAGACGCAGCAGCAGCAGCAACATTGGCAACTGCACTTGTAACAACAGCGACAACACTATTATTATCATTTTGCTTTCATCCTTTCGGGGTCAATAAATTAAGTACCAGTGGAACATTGGTGTCGATGTAATCGACTAGTCCCCTCCCCACAAATTTCAGGCTTTGCGCCTTTAGTAGATACGATTATTATTGTTATTATTATTATTATTATTATTATTATTATTATTATTATTATTATTATTATTATTATTATTATTTATTTATTTATTTTTAGTAGTAGTAGTAGTAGTAGTAGTAGTAGTAGTAGTAGTAGTAGTAGT
>NC_068993.1:15762671-15763193 GCF_001194135.2 Octopus bimaculoides
GTAGTAGTAGTAGTAGTAGTAGTAGTAGTAGTAGTAGTAGTAGTAGTAGTAGATACCAAAAAAAAAAGATGATACAAAACAGCAGTAAAATAGCAAGTAAATTAGTTGCAGCAACAACAACTGCAAAAACAATAACAGCAACAGTAGCATCATCATCATCATCATCTGTAGTTGCAGTAGCAGAACTAAAAAGAAAATGCAAGCAAAAAAAAATAGAAACAAGGAAAGAAAGAAAGAAAAATGGATGGAAGGAAGGAAGGAAGGAAGAACACGACCAAGTAACAAGGAGCTAGACTTTTGCTGTTTTGTAAGTTAAAAAGAAAGGTCAGCGAGAAAGTGTAGTTCTCACAGATGGATAGAACTATCGGACATTGCAGGAAATTATATTTGAGAGACTTTGTTTCAAAGCCTCAACCACTGTCTAGCGCCATGTTTTATTATTTGTGCTTGGTCGAGCAGAATATTAATGGATGATTGCAAACATGTGCTCAAGTTAATCAGACCGGCCATTTTCTTTTTTTT
>NC_068993.1:15764540-15771101 GCF_001194135.2 Octopus bimaculoides
ATATATCTTATATGCCTTAACGAAGCCCGTTCTTTTGCCCACATTCGAAATATATTTCCGATCTGAATAAAACCACTGATGTTTTTTGCTTTTGACCATTTCCATTCTCATTCAAAATTCTTGCAAATGGGTCATCGCTGCCTTCTTACTCTTACTAAACTATAAAATATATTCATTCAAGGGCGGTGAGCTTGATAGAGCGGTGAGCTGGCGGAATCGTTAGCACGCCGAGTGAATTCCGCCGAGGTCGACTTTGATTTCATCCTTTCGTGGTCGATTAAATAAGTACCAGTTGCGCACTGGGATCGATGTAATCGACTTAATCTCTTCTCTGTCCTTGTTTGTCCCCTCTATGTTTAGCCCCCTCTGAGCAATAAAGAACTAAATATATACAATATATTCAATCAATTTCTATTTATGAATAAATATCAATCCGTATAGATAAATTCTATCAACCACATCTATAAATATGTTTTCACAACTGCATTTATATATTTTAGTTCTTGCAACAATATTTATAAGCATCAACCACATTTATAAATAAGTTCTCTCTTAACACAATTGTTCCAAATCAGTAACTGACATAGTGACAAGGCTAGTTGCATTCTTTAATTTATTGTAGTTTAACTTTCTATATAAGAACATTTGTCATTATTTTTATCAAGTAACTGTAATACAATACAGTTAGACATTGCATAACACTTCTGTAGTGAAGGGAACTTTCTCAGGATTTCATATTTGTTATCTTCTTTATCCTTTTTTTTTCTGTCGTTATTTATGTCTTTTTATCTTTTCTCCTTTACGTCTTCTTGTTTTAAAGTCTGATACTTTCTGTCAGTAACTTTAGTCGAACCACTATAATGAAGATAGTAAGCAAACACACAGCGGCTGCCAAATGATGGGGAGATACAAACTCAAGTACAAAGACACGTACACACTCATCTCTCTCTCTCTCTCTCTCTCTCTCTCTCTCTCTCTCTCTCTCTTTCTCTCTCTCTACATACATACATACATACATACATACATACATACATACATACATACATACATACAAATATATATATATATATACACACACACATGGTCTTGCAGATAAATTGACATAATTCTTACGATGCATAAAGGTGGTTATAAATACTAAAATAATGGTAGTACACAGATATAATTTTAATGTAACTTTTATGACAACAAAATATTTATCACTCAATATGGCTGCCATTTTAGGCAATTACTGCCTCCACACGAGAACGAAATTTTTTTGAAACTGCCGCAACCTTCTCCGTTTTGATTTTGCGAGTCACATGCACGATGTAGGTCTTCAAACTTTTAACACGCGAGTGTGATGAAAGATTAGTCCTTGCTTGAAGTAACCCCCATAAAAAGTAATTGAGAAGGTTGAGATGTGGGCTATTACTGGGCCAGATGTTGACCCTCGCAAAATTAGCACCTTCTCACTGAGGAAGGACCTGTGTTCCTTTTGACCCATGGCATGGTACAGAATCCTGGATAAGCACCACATTGTCAAGCCCAAACAAAGAGCTCTTCAGGATGTCCAGATACTCCTTTCTGTCGATCTTCAAGCCAGACTTAATGAAGTATGGCTCCATGGCACTTTCCACGGCTCCAAATACGATCAGAGAGACAGGATTCTTAGTCTCAAACACAGTGGGGGCGTCAGAAGAGTTGTAAGCAATCACTCGAGAAATTCTGCGATTCACCTCAGCGTCCACAGTGAACTTCTCGTCCACAGTGAACTTCTCGTCCACAAACACGTGAGTTCTTCCTGCACCTTCACGCTTGATGAATGACAGAAGCTTTGGGCATCTCTCGGCTCTGATTTCTTTGGCCTTGGCTGTTAGGAATTGACGGCGGCGTCGAACATAGCTATTCATGCCAGCTCTGAACGCCATTGAAAGAGACACATTGCGTTTCTTTGCAAGAGTTGACATGGATGCGGATGGGTTGGCTTCAATCGAGTGTTTGGAAGAAAGAAAGAAAGAAAGAAAATATTTTGACCGATACTTTACACGTTCTGCCTATCCGCTGCCCTAGAGGATATTATAGCAATAATCATATATATATATCGTTATAACATATATACAGCTCAGTACGACATATTTGCTTGTTATTTGCTTGATCGTAACTACTTGAGCGTATCCCTTAGTGGCTGACAATATGTACATCTCTGACCATGAGCAGGTGTAGTGTGACTGGGGAGCATCATAGCGATGTGGTGAGAGGGTTTCTTTCAGGTTTGAGCAAATATAACAGATGCAGAATTTGAAGAAAATATTAGGCATTTTTCATACTCCCCAGGGGTAAGTAAATAGGAAAAAATTTGGTTTGCGCTTCGAATCACTTCGAGTCTTGTGTGCTGTTTTTATCAATCTTTCCCTCTTTTTTAAATTGTTTATACACACGATAAACTTTTGGAAGTTTCGTCAACTTAATAATTTTATTGGTAGTGAAACCGGCGCGCGCCAAAACAACAACGGCGGAACGATTCTGTTGTTCCGTGACATTTTATTGTCGAATCAGTTCACTATTTACCTGAAAAATAAAGGGGCTGAGGATTAGATTTTCAAGCAAGCAACATTTTGTCAAAAAATGAAATGTTAAACCCACTAAGTCAGAGCTTAAAATTAGTCTCAATTTATCTGCAAGAACCTCTGTGTGTGTATATATATACATAATACATATATACACAGGCGTGGCTGTGTGGTAAGAAGCTTTCTTCCAAACTCTATGGTTTAAGATTCAGTCTCACTGCAAGAAACCTTGGACAAGTGTCTTCTACTATAGTTTCGAGCCGACCAAAGCTCTGTGAGTGGATTTGGTAGATGGAAAATGAAAGTAGCCCGTCGTATATATGTACATATAAATGTGTGTGTGATGGGGGTGTTTTTGTCCCCCTCACAACCGGTGTTGATGTGTTTACGTCCCTGTAACTTAGCAGTTCGGCAAGAGAAACCGATAGAGTAAGTACTAGACTTTAAAAAAATAAATACTTGGGTCGATACATTCAACAAAAATTTCAAGTCATTGCCCCAGCATGGCCGCAATCAAATTACTGAAACAAGTAAAAGGTAAAAAAAAACTACATACATACATACATATATGCATATATAAATATTCGATGGGCTTCCACACAGTTTGCGTCTGTCAAATTCACTCGCAAAGGATTGGTCGGCCTAGGGCCACAGTAGAAGTCATTTGTTCGAGGTGTCGCGAAGGAGGGACTTAACCCGAGACCGCGTGGCTGTAAAGCGACCTTTAAAACTACACAGCCATTCCTGAGACCAGAATTCTCTTCTGTTTTCTTTTTTTTTATATATATATTTCAATTCTCTCCTCAGCTCCTAAATTCTATCAACCACCAGTTTTATGTTTCCAGTTTGTCACCCCTAACATACCGGATTGTTATTGTTTTGATTTGTTCACATCTGGCACTTCATATTTTTTGTTTTTTCGTTGTTCTATGACACAGTTCAATGGCTGATAAAAGTTTCATAAGCTTCCTATTTTGTTTATATTATTTTATCCTCTCCCCACTTGTTTTTGCTTGAATTCTTTTGTCTTCTCCCTCTCGTTACATCTGTTCATATTAATGTCTTCGCGTATATATATATTTTTTTCTTTGTTATTCTTTCATAAACCTTATTTTTCATATACATTTTATTATCTGAATATGAGTAAAGCTGAGTCATATTTCATTTTTAGGTCACATATTGGCTGCTTCAGTCCTCCCTTACACCATAATTTTTATACTTTTCACCATTGAAAATAATAATTATTTTTCAGCAGTTTTACTTTTATTGCGTGTTTTTACCGCACCATCTTGCACCTTGGGTAAGATCAGAGATTAAAAAAAAAAATTGGTATTGTGTTTTGTATTGAGAGCACTCTACATTATATATGTTTAGTGCCTGATCGTTCTAGTTCTGGGCTATTCTCTCTATAGTGTGCATATTTGTAATTCTTGTGGTTTTGGGGTTTCCATTTATCTACATATATATATTTTTTCTTATTCATTTTCAATGCACAAATTATATTTGGAAAGCCTTCGAAATATCCGCATACAAGTTTTCTCTATTCTGAGATCTTTATATTTTGGAGAATTTCTCCATTTCTCTAATAGATACATTACACTGTATAATAAAATCTTTATTTATTTAATTATGATAATTTTTTTTTTTTTTTTGTGTCTTCGGCCAGTGTTATTTTCTATTTCCTTCTATCTAGACATAAACGGAAATGACTATTATTCCTTTCAAATTTTGTTTTTGTGATCTCAAACTGAATGTTTGGAAACTGACCTATTTTCCATTACATTTCAGACAGATTCAGCGCTGAGATGCTGAAGCAGAAATATCATTATAACATATATTCAGCTCAGTACGACAGATTTGCTTGTTATTCGCTTGATATTAACTATTTGAGCGTGTCCCTTAGTGACTGAGAATATGTGAATGTCTGATCATGAGCAGGTGTAGTGTGACTACACGAGTCGACCCTGACGTAATTTGAACTCAGAACGTAAAGACGAGCGAAACGCCGCTAAGCATTTTCTCCCGCGTGCTAACGAATCTTCCAGCGCACCGTCTTAATATTGCTAATTCTGCTGCTATAAAACCGATCCCATCATCAAAACAACACTATCAATAACCAACACCGCACATAAAAATTTAAAAGCAGTGACACTTGTTTGACAATGTTGTTTCAAACACCACTGAGTTTCAAAACAAATGCACTAAGACCCATTAATTCGAAGCCAAAACATATTGAAGTTATTCAATATAGTATTCCAACAGTTCTTATACTCGACATTATGCTAAGATTTCCTTGAATGTTTTCAACCTACACTAAACTCTAACAGTAAGCCATTACATTTTAGGTTTTGTAGACTAATCTATGTATACTTTATGCTAAAATATAATCGCATACTTTTACGCTATAAATCAAATATTTTATACAACACTTACAGCACATCACACTATATTAACATTACACTCAATTTACTCTTAACATATCACCTCACACAACACAGTACACTATAAACTCTTATGTCACAGGGCACAATATTTTCATCACATCACATTATACACATAATGCTCTACATTATGTTAGCAAAACACTACTTTTTACGAACAAGGCTTATCTATATTGACAACACATCACATTATACATCAAAACACACTACGCTATAGTGACAACGCATTTTACCATAATTACAACACATGCTACATTGATACTCAAAGACTGTTTTTACCCTAACGCAATTGCTACAGCATTACAAATTCGTTCCAGCTCAACGTTCCCATTCGCTCCCTTCATCTAATCATTCTTTCACAATAGTTCGGACTGCAACATCAATAACAAGCAAGAACAGGCAAGTTTCGAATAGTAATATTTGTTCAATTACTACCGTTGTTGTTGCTGGTGCTAGTGCTAGTGCTGGTGGTACAGCTGGTGCCGTTACGACAATCACACACCTGCAGTGTTGCCATATTACCTGTGATATAAAGAATATCAGGTGAAAATATGTGAACAAGATTTCTGACAAGAATGTGTAAAATGTGTAAAAAAGGATGGCGGAAGGGGCGGTAGCTAACCTATGTGGGTATGCTTGGATTATGTCAGATGCGTGAAGACGAAGAGAAAAACAGTTGGCTCCTACAGCTACTACGATGACAAAAGACGACGAGCGAGGACGAACACGCCATCACCACTACCATCACTACTACCAACAACAACAACAATGTCGATGCAACTAATTGTAATAATAAAAATAATTTCTAACATAGGCTCAAGGTTACGATAATAGCAATTATGATAACAGTGTGCCTGGCGATGAACTCTTCACGTACATGCACACACACACACACACACACACATATATATATATGTATATGTGTGTGTATTTGTGTGTATATATATATATATATACACACACACAGGTATATACATATGTGTTTATATATGCATATATATGTAGAGATAGGCTGATAGATAGATAGATAAACATAAGTACATATAGCTATATGTGTATTTATGGAAGTTTATATGTCGTATATATATATATATATATATACATATATATATATATATATGTATGTATGTATGTATGTATGTATACAAAATGCATGTATATGTATTGTATATGTATAATATATATATATATACATATATGTGTGTGTGCGTGGGTGTGTGTGTATGTGTGTGTGCGAGTATGTATGTATTTATATAAACACACGTAAATTCCATTGTTGTTGTCTAATTGTGTCGCAACATTATTTGTGTTAATGAGATATTGTAAGCATAAATGTGTGCATATATAATATATATATATGAGGAGAGGGCGTACGTGCTTGTGTGTAAGCGTGCATGTGCGTGTATATATTCGGGCACACCGAGTTTTTGATGAAAAATATGTAAAATAACACGTGATATATAGCAGGTCAGATATACATATATAAGTGCGTGTGTGTGTGTATATCTATCTGTCTATCTATCTATCTATCTATCTATCTATCTATCTATCTATCTATCTATCTATCTATC
>NC_068993.1:15778591-15779925 GCF_001194135.2 Octopus bimaculoides
ATATGTATTCAAATATAAAAGCAACTAACAGTTAAGACAATGAGAAACGACTAAAAATACCTTTGATGTAAGAGGCAAAAAGATTGTGCCTGAGAAGCTATAACCTCTGTCAACGCGTGCTGTTTGCATCATTAACTTTCAATATAAAACTGTCATATTCACAGCTTAAAAGGACTATTAGAATCTCAAGACTTGCCTTACTGAGTAACAATATTTTCTTAATAATAGATCCTATTTGATGTTAGTTAGTGTTTAGCGGCTTTGTTTCTGTTTTATGTTTATTTTTCTTGTGGTTGTGGCTGTTGTGTGTTGTGGTTGTTTTTCTTTTTTTTCTCCCTTTATTTTGAAGTCTTTAAATCTATATTTATGGTATTGGCATCGCACGATTTGTGTTAGATCTGGAGAATATATCTCGATAGATGACGCTTGACGCTTCAGCCATCGCGGCGTTAGTCTCCGATGGACCGCTGTCATAAAATATTCGAGAAACCATTTATATTTTTAAATGTCATTGATACCAAAGAGAGAAAGAGGAAAGAGAAAAAAAAAAAACCAAATCGTTGCGCAACAAAAGAAATTAGATCTACGTAAATAAACCAAGACGCTGTTTGTTTAAAACACAGATGAAAAAGTGGATTTTGTTTCAGGAAGATCATAAATATTGCTTATATTCAGCTCTTGTTTAAAGGTTATATATATGTGAGTATATTCATAAATATATATGTGTGTGAATGTAGTATGTGTTTGTGTGTGTGTGAGATGCGATAAAATCTTGCTCGATACGGTTTGTTTCATTTGTTCCTTACGTACGTTTCATCGTCGTAGTTATCTACATCGCCTGTAGTGGATTTTCTAAGTGTAATTGGGTAAGTATCTAATATATATATCTACACACACACACACACACACATACATATATACATATATTTCATATATATATGTGTGTGTGTGTGTGTGTGTGTGTGTGTATAAATATATATATATATATATGTATATACATGAGTGAAGGCACAAGACTCAGTGGTTAGAGCGTCGAACTTACGATCGTGGCGTTGTGAGTTCGATTCCAAGACCGGGCTGTGTGTTGTGTTCTTGAGCAAGACACTTTATTTCATGTTACTTCAGTTCACTCAGGTGTAGAAACAAGTTGCCACGTCACAGGTGACAAGCTGTATCAGCCTTTGGCTTTCCCTTGGACAACATCGGCAGCATGAAGATAGGAGGTTGGTATTCACAGGTATTTGATGGTCTTCCATAAACAACCTTGCTCAGACTTGTGCCTTGGAGGGTAATCTCTAAATATATGAATGTATAGTATTATATAATACTATATA
>NC_068993.1:15780170-15787013 GCF_001194135.2 Octopus bimaculoides
TATATATATATATATATATATATATTCCGCCGAGATCCATTTTACCTTTCAATATTTGGAGGGTAATAAAAAACAGAAGTTGAACACTGGAAGTCGATGTAATTAACTATCCCACTTCACCTCGAAATTGCTGGCTTTGTGCCAAAACTGGAAAAAATTCAACTTTAAAAGCGCTGAAAGTCATGTAGATTGATTTTCTGAAACTACTGTTGTTGCATTGGACTCTTTGACTAGAATTGCGTATCCTATTAATTCTGTAAGTTTGCGATTTCTTTCAAGATGATAAACAGCAACAATTCTGGTTAAAATATTTTTTTTTAATTCCTCAGTTCTGAATTGATACAAAGTTTGTTCGGGAAAATATTTTTTTTTTATTCCTCCTGATAAAAATGGTTCTTTCAAATTTTAGCACTAAGTCAGAAATTTTATATGGATGTGTGTTAGTCTACTCCAGTATTTGACTAGTACGTTAACTTATCGAACCATTAACAGTGATAGGAAAATTTGACATCGGTGGTATTTGAGCTCAAAACAGGAAACATCGGAAGCCATGCTACTAAGTGTGTTGACCGACGTGCTAACGATTCTGCCAATTGGCCGACATTCAATTGACAAAAATAATCCTTTCTACTAAAGGCACAAGGCCTGAAATTTGGGGGAATGGGACTAGATATTATATCTGACCCCAGTGTTTCGCTGGTACTTAATTTATCGACTCCGAAAGGATGAAAGGCGAAGTTAACCTAGGAGGAATTTGGAGTCAGAACGTAAGACGAACAAAATACCGCTAACCATTTTGCCCCGTGTGCTAACGATTCTTTTCTTTTCTCCTCTAGGCACAAGGCCCGAAATTTTTGGGGAAGGGGTCAGTCGATTAGATCGACCCCAGTACGCATCTGGTACTCAATTTATCGACCCCTCAGCGGAATTTGAACTCAGAACGTAGAGACAGACGAAATACTACCAAGCATTTCGCCCGGCGTGCTAACGATTCTGCCAGCTCGCCACCTTTCAATTAACAAAAATATAATATCGTATTTAAGATGTACAGCATATTTAATTTCCTTTTTGAGATTCCAATAAAAAGGATTTTGCTTGACATGTCCGAGAATCAGTTTTCAAATCTTAAGAACCCATAAGACTCGTATATATCTCTCTGCTTTGTGAAGTGATAAACGATTGAGAAATAAATGTTCCCCTGAAAATTGTACTTAATTTTGCTGAAAGAACTGTCTTTCAACGAGATAAACCAATTAAAACTGCATTAAAACCAAAGAATTATTCGTCAAATCAACTCTGTTGAGAGAATTCAGTAATAAAGATTGCATTATTTATAAATTTGTAAGCGGTGAGCTAACAGAATCGTTAGCTCGCAGGACAAAATGCTTAGCTGGCTTTCTTCCGGCTCTTTACGTTCTTAATACAAATGCTGCCGAGGTCATCTTTACGTTTCATCCATTTGGGATAAAGTAAGTAGCGTTCAAGTGCTTGTGTCGATGTACTCGACTCCGCCTTTCCCTCAAAATTGCTGGCCCTTTTGCCAAAATTAGAAAGCGTTATTTTGAAACTAAAGACGGTTCTTGAAAGTCATCGGAATTAACACAGTCAGCTGAAGTAATAGAAATGAATAAACGACATTTTGGCATCTTCACTGGCTTCTTAATAAATCAGGATCTGCTTTCACTTTGTACTACCGGTAATTATAACTGCATTATACGTGCGTGCGCGCGCGTGTGTGTGCACATGTATCTATACGTGTGTGTGTATGACAAAGAAACTAATTATTGGAATCATCTCAGGTCGGTGACATTGACTGATGAAACAGGCTAGGCTGATGACATTAAGCAGAGCATATGACAATATCCGTGGAGGCGCAATGGCCCAGTGGTTAGGGCAGCGGACTCGCGGTCATAGGTTCGCGGTTTCGATTCCCAGACCGGGCGTTGTGAGTGTTTATTGAGTGAAAACACCTAAAGCTCCACAAGGCTCCGGCAGTGGATGTGGAGTGCTCAGCCACTTGCACGTTAATTTCACGAGAAGGCTGTTCCGTTGATCGGGTCAACTGGAACCCTCGACGTCGTAAGCGACGGAGTGCCAACAACAACAACAACAATGACAATATCCTGAGCGGCTGGACCATAGTTTGAACAGCAATAACCATCTGAAAAGAGTGTCTGGAAATATTGGTTTCAAATTTTTGCACAAGGCCAGCAATTCTGAGGAGAAGGGAAATCGATTGCATCTATCCTGGTGATTCACTGGTAATTATTTTATCGACCCCGAAATGATAAAAGTCGTCCGCGGCGGAATTTGAACTCAGACCGTAATGACGAACGAAATGCCGTCGAGCATTCTGTCTGGCGTGCTAATGATTTTGCCAGTTCGCCGCCTTACAGTATCTCAAAATATTAGAATCATTTTCCACACTGTATATAGAACACATCCATGCATGCATGCACGTACACACACACACACATACAAATACACACACACATACAGATATATATATATGCTTATGCATGCACATATGTACACACAAATACACCCACACATACACACATAAATATATATGTATTTCAATCCGCTAATGCACCTTATATAAATGATATTAATGAAATAAGATCAAACGCTCAGCGACGAATTAGCAGAATCGCTGGAGCTTTGCACTATTTGTTCTAACTCTCTGAGTTCAAATGCTGCAGTGATCAACTTTGTCTTTCATTCTTTCGCGGTTCAATAGATAAAGTACTAATCAAGGGCGGTGGATTAGTGGAACTGTAAGTCCAACTGAACGCCTTGTTGTATTGTTCTTGTCTTCTGAGTTCAAATCCCGCCGTGGCCTACACGGGTGATAGACTTAATCAGTCGTACAACCACCAAATGCATCTTGGGTGCATTTAGTAGAAGTCATTTTGTAGCAAGAATTCGACTTAAATCTCCGGTCGGAAGATACCTCCGTCTCTCTTTTCCATCAGTCTTGCAGACTCTGCAATGGGTCATAGGCGAGACGTTCTCTCTTGAATAAATGATAAAATATATTAATACAACATTTAATGTCTTGCAAGAGCCATATGTGCTAACATCGATAAACATATAAGTTGACATTTCAATACGTATTGACAAGGCGACGAGCGGGCAGGATCATTACAGCGCGGGGCCTACATCCGGTGTCTTGGAGAAATTTCGAACCTGGGTTCTCATTCCTAAGATATTTTTCGGTGTTATTATTATTATTACTATTATTATTATTCAGGTCACTGCCTGGAATCGAACTCGGAATCTTGGAGTTAGTAGCCCGCGCTCTTAACCACTACGTCATAAGCCCGTGGGCATATGGTGTAGTGGCGTGTGGTATGTGTTAGGTTGATTATTAATGCGGCGAGCTGGTTGGGCAAAATGCTCGGCTACAAGTCATCCGTTTTTACGCTCTGAGTTCAAATTCCACCGTGGTCGACTTTGACTTTCATCCTTTCGGGGTTGATAAAACAAGTACCAGTTGTCAAAATTTGAAATCAATATATAACTGACATGTCAATTTTAATACGCCTTTAGATATTTTTTCTTCCGTTTAAATCCTAACATCGAAAACGAGCACACAATGCTGTTTAGTATTAATAAAATAAATACGACACTGAAGATGATTAAATCAATTATTCTCTCTACATGGAAATAGAAACTTACGGGAGAGATACTGAAAAGTTTCTGGCTTTAAGGGTATTGCGAAAGGCTTGGTAGGATGCCCAGCCTTCCGTGTTCTTTTTAGAAAGGTTTAGAATAATTGAAGGATTTCTGCAATAAGTGAGTGAATCTGTGAGGGGAATATGTTGAATTAAATCATAATTACTTGATCCTCTTTTATTTTATTTTACCCAAATTAAGGAACATTTCAGCACCGCACCGTACGTAGAAATTAGATATTTAAGTTTTAGAGGTAAGACAAAGTGCCAAGTAGAAACGATTGCTTTAACTCTCTCAGTTGATGGAATCATCTATGGATGCTCAAGGTGACAAGCATTTCAATGTTAATAACTTTATGCATCCGGTGATGGAATTTAGTCTCTATATCACAAGTTACCAACATACTAGTCGATCACAAAATGCTTCTTCGTTTTACTCCTGTGACCTACTTTGCCACTTATTTAGATCTGAGTTCAACGAAAGTTGAGTTGCATATCTTTACTACAGAGACAGTAACGCCGGGCAAGAGATAAGAATTCTTCACAGCTTTCGCTTCAGCCAGCTGCGACTCTCATACGACACATTAAATAGTTTTAAGTACCTTACCTTCTACATATCTCATTGAAGTGATACCAAAATACATATTTCTAAGAAAGTTGGCGATAAAATTTTCACTATCAAAGAAATATAATGTAATTGATTAAAATGTCTTCGGCACATAAATAGATAGATACTTCACATCTTTAACATGAAACATATGAAATAATTTCCATAATATTTCATAGCAGATAATTTGGGATGTCAAGGATAAGAGATCTCTAATGAAATATAGAATATGGAAACATGTGTTAGGAGAGATATCTAATGTGTTACAGAGGGAAAGATTATCAACTATACAGTTTAGATCAAACAAACTGATAGTGGGTATGAATGATGTAACCTTCCAATCCGATGGCTACTTTGGAAATTGGAATGGACTCTGAGAATTTTGAAGTATGAAAGCGTTTGCTGAAACTAATGAATATTTCCGAGATGAATGTTACGAGATATTTTAGATGATATGTGAAGAGCGTGTAGTTAGCGTGTAGTTATTATATAACATATTTAACTAAAGGAAATCGCTGAACGGCTGTTAACGATAAAACGATGCTTTTTAGGCAGTCTATTGTTACACAAGCACTATATAATCAACACTACAGCGAAATATTTGTTTATCTATAAAATCGAAAAATAAATGCTAGGATGTCTATTTAGTAATTTCTTACAGACGACAAAGATGTCAACTATACAGGGTGGTTGAAAATGAATGGTATGAAAAAGAAATATATTAGGTAGAACTCTGACATGTACGCTTTCTTTTTTGTACCATTCATTTTGAATCGCCCTCTATATATCGAAGGGAATATTATATAAGATACAATTCATATCATTCGTAAAAGCCATATCGGTTACACCAAGCGATTTAACAAATGTGCTTGGAACATTCTGAAGTAGATTCTTTAGCAGAATCTTTAATGTGTTTCCAACAAATACAAGAAACAGAATCACAGTCAATGATCAAACTGCTATTAAAAGGGACTTTCACTCTTTGTTGTTTGATTTCATTTTTCTACGGTTGTAGAAGCGTATGCGCATGTTCTTATATACATGAGTGTAAGTCTATGCATATGTACACCTAACATACATACGCATATGTCTATAAGGGACATGCTATCATCTGCTTTGTCCCTTATAAGAATATATTTCTGTAATACATACACACACACATATATATATATATATATATATATATATATATATATATATATAAACTTAGCGTAAGAAACCGTTTAGTCGATTATAACTTTACTATATAGACCCATGGGTTTTGAAACACATTGGCATCGAATAACATCAACTTCAAATTTGACTTTCCTTCTACTGGAGACGAAACAATAATCATTAGAGAGGAACTGCGTTCGATCTCAAATCTATCGCCCAATTAAATTTGAAATTCTGTTCGAGCGCCTAATTAAATTTGAAGTCCTATTCGTACACCCAATTAAATTTAAAATTCTGTTCGTACGCCCTATTCAATTTGAAGTTCTTTTCGTACGCCCTATTCAATTTCAAGGTATTTTCGTACGCCTTATTAAATTTGAAGTTCTCGTACGCCCAGTTAAATTTGAATACCTGTTCGTACGACGCCCTATTAAATTTGAAGTTTTTTCGTACGCCCTATTAAATTTGAAGCCCTTTTCGTACGCCCTGTTAAATTTGAAGTCCTTTTCGTACGCCCAATTAAATTTGAAGTTCTGTTCGTATGCCCAATTAAATTTCAAGTTCTTTTTGTATGCCCTATTTAATTTAAAGTTTTGTTCGTACGCTCTATTTAATTTGAAGTTATTTTGGTACGCCCTATTAAATTTGAAGTCCTTTTTGTACGTCCAATTAAATTTAAAGTCCTGTTCATACACCCAATTAAATTTGAAATTCTGTTCGTACGCCCTATTAAATTTAAAGTCCTTTTCGTACGTCCAATCAAATTTAAACTACTATTCGTACGCCCTATAAAAAATTATTGTTCTATTCGTAAACCCTATTAAATCTGAAGTTTTGTTCATACACTACTAATCAGTACCGATTTACGACCATTCTTATATTTCAAGATTAAACCTTACAGGCACCATTGATCGATACAGTAATATATCAGGTGAGAACTGGTATCAGTTTGATCCACCGTTTCTTCTATATAGAACATGAACAAATCTGTAAACATTGACCTTTCTAACAAAGCCGTATTACAATGGCAGAAAATTTGCTTTCATAAGATTCGAAAATATTGCAATAGAAGACCACTCGACCTAAACCATCCCCATATCATAATATCATAATAAGCGATTGATAAAAATATTAATGTTGTTGTTAATTTCGTTGTTTACTTTTTTACATACTTTCTTCTTAACGTTATTTTTCAATTCATAAATTCTTCGTAACAATATTATGATTATTGTATTTTACATTCTTCTCTTTATCAATTTGGTTTTATGTAGCAGACACCACAATTTTGTATGTGTGTATGTATGTATGCATGCATGTATGTATGTATGTACGTATGTATGCATGTATGTATATATGTATGCATGCATGTATGTGTACATATATATATATATATATATATATATA
>NC_068993.1:15787341-15790596 GCF_001194135.2 Octopus bimaculoides
ATATATACATAAATACATGCATACATACATATACATATATTTAAATATATGTATATGTATATATATATATATGTTGAAATATATATATATATATATATATATATAAATTTAAGTACATACGTATGTATATAATTATGTGTATATACGTGTGTATATATCCATATATCTTATATGTCTGTAAATCAATAGATATCTATATGTATGTGGGTATGTACGTCTGTATAGATAGATAGATAGATAGATAGATAGATAGATAGATAGATAGATAGATAGATAGATAGATAGATAGATAGATATGGTAAATAATTTATTAGCATTTCTTGACACTTTCTCTTCCTTCCATTCTTTCCAACATTGTTTCTGTTTTCATCTTTTAATTTTTCTTTCTTTCTTTTATACTTTTAAGTATTACTTTCTTTATCTATTTCTTTTACAATCTAGTTTATCCTCCCCCCTTTTCCCACAACACATCGCCATTCCAGCCTCACCCCCATTCCTACCCCATCACCCGACACTATGTTTCTTTGCTAAAAATTCTTTCAGATTGTAATAATATCAGTATTTACAGAAGGCACCAATTTCACGCATTATTAAATTAAAGAAACAGAAGACGATCGGAGAAGCTCATCTCATTGCCTTTGTTTGGCTTCACGTTTAGAAAACAAAACATAAGAAAGGAATATAACATAATACCAAAGACAAGTAATATTAACACGTACGAAAACGCGAGGCGATCACTCACACACATACTGTAACACGCATGGAAATGAAAAAAGAAACATATACACGAAATATGAACGACAGATGATTCTCGTTGTTAGCAGCTTTGAATTTATTAGTTGCCACCATTTTGTAACAGTTAAAACATGACAGCGCTATGTATGTATGCGTACATCCTTCTATACAACCATTCCTGTGTGTCTGGGTGTTCATAAGTCATAAACATTTGTGTGTAATGTTTAGATTGCCAATTCAGTGAAAGACAGCATCATGCATAAGCAACACACACAAAAACGCAAACACACATACACGTGCACAGATATATATATGTATGTAATTATTTATATATGTAATTTTATGTATATAGGGATGTTGCTTGCCTATGAAAAGTGTGTATGTATGTCATTGTTCCGTTTTATTTCAAGATTTCCTGCCAATAGAGAAAGAGCCTGTTTCCAACCTATATTCAAGGCTCCTTCATTGAAACTTCAACATCAAAGGCATGGTATTTTTCTTTGTTTGTTTGCATGTATGTATATTTTGTTTTCTGCATGTGTTCTAGTGCATATAGTTGCATATCTAGACATGCTCACATATATTTAAATGATAAACATCTGGAAAGGTTTACAGATTTTTTACAGTTCCAGTAATGGATTGGATCTGTAGTCTTCGAATGAGCTTTCTTCCTTTTGGTACTCAGGAGCCTAATTTCTCAAGATTGGTATTTAGGTAGAGTGTTACATTTGCTAGGGCCCCAATAATTACAGGTGTAAACCTGAACTTGTAATCTGGATAGAGTAACTGCTGATTTCTCAATAGTTCAGTATAGATATTCTCTTTTTCACCGATCTTCAGCTTTATAAGAATATCTGCTGGGCAGCTAATTTCTACAACTGTGCACAGTTTCTTTTCTTATCCCAAATCATTATATTAGGTCTGTTGTGCTTACATTTTATTGATGTCTTAATAATAACAGCAGCAGCAACAGCAGCAGTAATAGCAGCAGCGGTATTAGTAGTAGTAGTAGTAGTAGTAGTAGTAGTAGTAGTAGTAGTAGTAGTAGTGGTAGTAGTGACAATAGCAGGAAGCAGCTGCTGCAGCAGTAGTAGTAGTAGTAGTAGTAGTAACAATAGCAGGAAGCAGCTGCAGCAGCATCAGTAGTCGTAGTAGTAGTAGTAGTAGTTGTAGTAGTAGTAGTAGTAGTAGTAGTAGTAGGAGGAGGAGGAGGAGAGATGATAGTGGCGGCGACGGCGGCAGTAGTAGTGGTAATGATACTAATAGTCGTCGTGGTAGAGGGGGTGTAGTGGTGGCGACGGCAGTAGTAGTAGTAGTAGTAGTAGTAGTAGTAGTAGTAGTAGTAGTAGTAGTAGTAGTAGTAGTAGTAGTAGTAAGAACAACAACAACATGAATCACACCAATAACACAAACTACGGCAACAAAAATGCCTACAACAACAACAACAACAACAACGTCGACGATGAAGACCGCAGCAACGACAAGAATTAGTTTTTTAAAAAAAAAGCAAAACGTAACAAAACCGTATTTGGAACTTGAGAAACAAGCGGAAACAATTTCACATAGAAACATGTGAAAGGGCTAAGGATTTTTTAAATCATGCAATAAAAAAAAAGGAAAAAAGGAAAGACTAAGAGGAGGGGAAGAAGTGAACAGAATAAAATTTTAAAAAAATAAATGTTAATGAAATAAATAAAAACAACAGAAAGAGAAAAAAGAAAAAAATAATAATATCAACGACAAAATCGAAAACAATGGCGTGATGGAAAAAATCATAAATGGTCAATTGATTTTATATTCCTTTTATTTTTTCTCTCTCTCTTCATTACTTTGGTATAATGGTTTCGTAGAATCTATTGGAGCTTACAGAGAATCTGCTGTTAATTGTTTTGTCTTTGGATGCGTTATTCCCAAATTGATTTCCCATAGCAAAATACTGCTCAAAGAAATTTAAAACTTCATTTATTTTCATGTCAAATATTTCGGACTTTTATTGTCTTTAAGATGTTCTTTAGCTTCCTTTACTAATTAATTTGGCAGTCTTTATTTTCATTTTCATTTTTAATTTGTTCTACTCATTTTTTTTTATTTTTATTTTATTTTATTTTATTTCTATATTACGAATTTGTTTCCTGAAACAGTTTCGGAGAGATACAGTATATCGTACAAATTAGTAAAAACCGTTTTGTGTTCATACGTACTTCATATATCTGTGCATACACAATTTGGCACACAACGAAAATAAATCTATAACGAACTGATGAGGATTCTGCACTAACTAAAACCGAGACAAACTAACTTCCAATCTACACCTGCAATTAGTGGAAGTCTTCATTATATCCTTCATTTTTTACTTGTTTCAGTCACCAAACTGCGGCCATGCTGGGACACCTCCTCATAGACTTTTCAATCGAATGAACCGATCCATATACATACATACATATATTTACTGATATATATATATATACACTCTCTCTTTCCTTTCCTGAGCGTCCAATAATACTATCCATATCACGTCCT
>NC_068993.1:15790722-15792685 GCF_001194135.2 Octopus bimaculoides
TATATATATATATATATACGTATATGTATGTATGTATGTATGTATAAAAGAGACCACTAAGTGGACTGCTAATGTGTTAGAAGAAGATCACCGAATAGTTCGGTGATCTTCTTCTTGCACATTAGCAATCCACTTAATGGTCTCTTTTATATATAAATATACAATAATCCTTTTGAGATCTCAGAAATTTTTTTCTGAATCTCCTGATTTTTTTAATGTGCTACTTTCCTGGTATTAAATTGATATCCAATTCTTTACCCTACTATTTTAAATATATATATATGAGTAACAAAGATGTACAGGTGCTAATTCATTGCGGCCGTTTCAAACGATTCCTTTAATTGATTAATGAAAACATCAATTAAAGGCGTCGCTTGAAACAGCCGTAATGAATTGACACCTGTACATCTTTGTTACTCGTTTATATTTTCTTCGCGTACTCTGGAATCTGTACTTCGGAAATATTAGAGTAAATATCTTCATACATAGTACGTCTGAACAATCAAGAGCGGATCTTTTCACTAAGTTGGGTCCTGTTATCTGCATACACTGCAAGAATATCAAGTACCAACACTTCAACAAACGGGATATATTTTCCGTGACAGAACGCAGTGAGTAGTTTGTTCACCGGTTCGGACATGCCTCAAGGATATTCGGACTGATAATAACATTACAATTTTACTATCACTGCTTAGCGCCCCCACCCCCTCTGTAATTTACTTACAGTGAGCCGCCGCACGGCGCTGCCAGTCGCCGTATGGCAACTGGAAAAGCATAAGAGAATCAGTCTCTTCAATCAGCTCGCAGCGTCACCTGCCTGGTGTCCGTGACTGGAGAGCAGATAACTACTCCGAAATGCTTGCATCTCACGGTATGGGTAAGTGGCACTGCGAGCTGATACAGGTATATACGCACCATTTGTCAACAAACGGGATATATTTTCCGTGACGAAACGCAGTGAGTAGCTTGTTGACCGGTTCGGACATGCCTCAACCATATTCGGACTGATAATGGCATTCTTTTCTACTCTAGGCACAAGGCCCGAAATGTTGGGGGAGGGGACCAGTCGATTAGATTGACCCCAGTACGGAACTGGTACTTAATTTATCGACCCCGATAGGATGAAAGGCAAAGTCGACCGCAGCGGAATTTGAACTCGAAACGTAAAGACAGACGATAATAACATTGCAATAAAGATTGATGATAACTTTACAATATCATTTCTCACTGCTTAGCACTCCCACTCTGTAATTTAATATGAATATTTCATTTGTATGAGTGACAAATGCTAAGAAGGGTACGTATTTTGCTTAAGGTACCCTACGAAGAGTTTATTGTTTTCATTTCGAAAACGACCTGACGACTTTCGCATGAGTAGCTGCTGATAACTCTATACGCATACACACACACACACACACACACACACACACACGTACACACACACACACGCACACACACACATATATACACATATGCAAATACATATATAAATACACATGCAAAAACACCCACAAATACACGCACACATATGCATATATATACTAACAATATAGTTGATTCAAGTTAGCAGACTATTTTCACTTCTCTACATCACATTTACTTCACAGCTTCGCAAGACACAATGTTACAGCGAAAATATAAGTGAAATGCTATAACTTAATGCGTATATTGTGTTCTATATTAAAATATTATCGAATGCAGCATTCGGTTACAAAATGGATTTGAAGCGAAAGGGTTTATAAATGTGGTTTTTGCAAAGAAAAAAACCAATGTCTACCAGGAAAAAAAGGAAACATCAGTATATGATTACATGGTCATATGTATATAAGTGTGAGTATATGTGCGCATACCTATGCATATGACATGAATATGTATGTATGTGTGTGTGTGTGTGTGTGTGTGTGTATGTATGTATGTATGTATATATATATATATATATATATATATATATATATATATATAT
>NC_068993.1:15793402-15795606 GCF_001194135.2 Octopus bimaculoides
TATATATATATATATATATATTCTTGCCCAAGAAAAGCTATTTTTTGTTGAAGAATTCACAAGACAGCTGAATAAACGAAACGAATAGCCAAGAGAAATATGAAAGAAATTATGGAGGAGTCTGTAGAGAACTGCTAAGACTTGGCAACTACAGAGTCAAAAGGTGGAAAGTTACCAATACCGGGAGCAAGAGGGAGCGCATAGTGCATATGATTTGCGATTCAACGGAGAAAGATCGCCGTATAAGAGCAATGGTGTTTGCCCTCAGAACTGGCACCTTGCGCTTCATGTGTCTTGGGGTTGGGGTATGGAAACTTTGGAATACCGACAAGGGAAAATTTTCCTTACTCCCGGAAACTGTCTGTGACCTTTTATCAATCCAAAATAACCTGAGGTTTTCTCAATTTCAGTTGTGTTTTATTTTTGGTTTTTTTTTGGTTTTTTATATATATGTGAATTCAAATATGAATTAGAAGTAACTCAAGGGATATAAACAATATCGAACACACATACCCACACGGTATATGTTTTCTTCTTCGTGGGTAGGTTGTGCTTATAGGCCTAGGAGAATATATTCTCATCAATGCACCTGGTGTTAATGCACCTGATAACACAATATCTATACCCACTTATACTGTAAAGTTCTACATGCATTTTCAAGATTCTATTTTTATCCTTTTGGTAAGAGAGGGATCAACTTTTACACGGCTACTGCAAATGCTTATTTGGACTCAATGTTTAAATTTTATTCCATCTGGAAGTTGTACGTTGTCCATGGAAAAATTATTGCTGTCATTAAATGTTTTACAAATGTACATATAGGCTGGAGTTGGGGAAGTGTAAATAAACAGCATAAAAATTCATACGCTACAAATGATACGCAATATGGAAAACAATATGAAACGTACGAAACTGTCTTAAATTTGAAGAATGCAACAAGAATGACAAAGAGGAAAAGAACATTTTTTTTCATAACTTTCTCAGAGAAAAGATAGGTGAACAAAATGTACTGTAAAACTTTCAATCACAAACTAATTCACGCATATATGAAAATACCTATATGGTGATAGGGTTCTATCCAAATTATTCTGTCCCAAGATATGAAGTTGACAAGTCGTATTATTTCCCTTTCCATTAATAACATGTTTTATAGGCCGAACATTATTATCATTACAATTATTATTATTATTATTATTATTATTATTATTATTATTATTATTATTATTATTATTATTATTATTAGTATTATTATTATTATTATTATTATTATTATTATTATTATTATTAGTATTATTATTATTATCATTATTATTATTATTATTATTATTGTTATTATCATTATTATTAATATAATGATTTATTACGCTTGGCTTATATTTTTACAGATTATATCAAACATTGATTGTAAATCACACACCAAACATTATATGTGGCAGAATATCTCATATGGGTTAATCTATATTTGGCGCTCAAATATTCCAGATAAAATGACAAAATTTATTCCGCATTTATTTATTTTTATCTCATTTTCCTCTATTTTTCCCTGTGTAATTTTTTTCTTTCCAATACACCATAAATTGCACTCTCATTCTTAATGTTATAAATATATGTAAAACTGATTGCACCAGCCAAACCGTCAACATATTTCTAAGTGGACAGCCACCTCCTCAGACAATAAGGTTTCAAGAATAACAGTATACATATGTATATATATGTGTGTTTGTGTGTGTGTGTGAGAGAGTGTGTGGGGGAATAAATGTATATATATATATATATATATATATATATATATATATATATATATATATATATACATATGCATTATACAATGTATATATATAATATTTATTTATATACACATATATATGTACGTATGTATGTATGGATGGAGAGATGGTTAGATGGATGGATGGATGGATGGATGGATGGATGGATGGATAGATATAGGTAAGTACGTATGGGTGCATATGGTCATATGAATGTGTATGTATGAATATATGTATACGTGAATATATGTACATATGTATATACATATATGTATGTATATATATATGTGTGTGTATGTGTATGTATGTACGTGTGTACACGTGCATAGTTAAGTACGTATGTACGCATATGACCATGTATATGTATATATATATATATATATATATATATATATATATATACACACACACACACACACACACAAATATATATATATA
>NC_068993.1:15795639-15795943 GCF_001194135.2 Octopus bimaculoides
CACACATATATATATATATATATATATATATATATATATATGTATATATATATATATATACATATATATACATATATATACATATATATACATATATATACACACCATCTGTTCTAAGTAGGCTGTGTGTGGCGAAATGATTTGTAGGCTGTAATGGCCCAATACAATGCATTTCTTTTCTCTATAACTCGGACATTTACAACATAACATAATCTCTATTTGACTATACACACACACACACACACATCGCATATCACATATATACGTATATTCCTGTGTACATATACATTTATATGTGTATGTG
>NC_068993.1:15799972-15802386 GCF_001194135.2 Octopus bimaculoides
GAGAGAGAGAGAGAGAGAGAGAGAGAGAGAGAGAGAGAGAGATAAGTGTACACCAGGCACATACATCACAACTATATGTACGCGACATGGTGACATCATATCAAGATTAACAACGTATAACCTCCAGGTGGGGCCCAGTTAGAGTTTTACTCAGGTCGAGTAGCCCACCCTGCTCGAATGCTCTCTGAATAAGGCTTGTTTTAAGGATGATGAACAAAACAGTTATGTCCCCAGAGGTGGATTACTCAAACTCCAAAGAATACTTCTCAACACATTGCTTGCGATCAGAGATGCACATATTGTCAGCCATTAAGGGACATGCTCAACTGGTTAAGGTCAAACAACTAACAAATAAATTTGTGGTATTGAGTAGAATATTTACTGTAGCGCATATTTTATACCAAGACAAAGCAATGTGCATGTACTTCCAATCAGCTAAGATGAGAAGCCATGAAAGCCACAGCTAGATACTGTATCAAGGCATTTATTATGATTATTATTATTATTATTATTATTATTTCAAATTATTTCATCCATCTCTACGATAATTACCGAGGTTTCCCGAAGATGTGCACGGTTTCTACGCGCCGAGTGCAACGTGAAATGAAATGTTTTGCTCAAGAACACAACACACCGCCCAATCTAGGAATTGAAACAACGATCTCGCGGTCTATAGTGTAACACCCTAACCACTAGGCCATTGATCTCAGAATGTTTAGACGGATGAAACACCACTAAGCATTTTACTCGGAGTGCTAAGGATTTTGCCAGATTGTCATAATAATAATAATAGACCTCTCAACTATAGACACAAGGCCTGGAATTCGTTGTGATGCGGATATTATCATTATTAATAATAATAGTAATAATGCTCTTTACTCTCTCTTTTACTCTTTTACTTGTTTCAGTCATTTGACTGCGGCCATGCTGGAGCACCGCCTTTAGTCGAGCAAATCGACCCCCGGACTTATTCTTTGTAAGCCTAGTACTTATTCTATCGGTCTCTTTGCCGAACCGCTAAGTTACGGGGACTTAAACACACCAGCATCGATTGTCAAGCAATGCTAGGGGGACAAACACAGACACACAAACATACACACACACATACATACATATATATATATATATATATATATATATATATTTATTTATTTATGGGTTTCAGCCAGGTGGCTGTGGTCGGCTTCTTTCAGTTTCCATCTACCAAATCCACTCACAAGGCTTTGGTCGGCCCGAGGCTATAGTAGAAGACATTTGCCCAAGGTACCACGCAGTAGGACTGAACCCAGAACCATGTGGTTGGTAAGCAAGCTACTTACCACACAGCCACTCAGTGAGTTGTTCTATATGTCAGCGATGAGGAATTATTTACGGATATGTGTCCTCATTTTGTTTATTGTTACCACTGGTAACAACAAACAAGATGAGGACACATATCCGTCCAAGTCCATTGGTCTGCTAAAATCGTAACTGATTCTGATAGCGCTTAGTGGGACCCGATCCACAACGATGTGGTTGCGTGGCAAACGTATTAACCACGCGGCTATGCCAACGCCTGATTCTTCGAATTACTATTATTGTGTATTGGTTTTATCATTATTTTATGTAGCAAATAACATTTTGAGAATGCGCTACTTTGGAATTGGCTTTGGTTACTGAGTAACAGCATTGTTGCCGCGAGAGCCGCTAAATAAGACATAGTTAATGATAGGATAACGATAATTTCAAATAATGTTTCCTTCAGGAGGAGAAATGAAGAACCTTTTTAACCTTCTATGCACATTCAGAAGCGTTCGTTGTATCAAGGGATGGATATAAACTGTGATAGAGAAAAATCGATAGAGAGATATTTAAGGCTGCAATGATTGAAGAAAGAAAATGCTGGGGATTGAGGGTGGGAGGGAGACAGAAACAGAGAAGTGGAGGAGAGAAGGGGGTGAGGGGGAGAAAGAGAGGAACAGAGACTTGGGAGGCACAGAAGCAGCTGGAAGGGATAGAGAGAGAAAACGGAGAGAAAAATAGAGTGAGGAGGGGACTAAGAGGAGTATAGAGATGCAGAGAGCATAGAGAGAGAGAAAAGGAGATGAGAAAGAGAGAGAAAACAGAGCGGGAGAGAAAAAATGGAGACACAGGGAGGGAAACCTGAGATGGGGAGAGAGAAGGAGAGAGGGGGAGGAAGAAGGATAGACAGATAATGAGATCCAGATAATGAGACAAAGCGAAATAGAGAAGAGGAGAAAGAGAGAGAGAGAGAGAGAGAGAGAGAGAGAGAGAGAGAATGAGTGAGTGAGAGAAAGGCAGTGAAAGAAACGGGAAGAAAAGTAAGATAGAGACATAAAAAGACAAATAGTTTGAAATGGAGAGAGAGAGAGAGAGACAGAGAGATAGACAGAGGGAGACAGAGAGACAGACAG
>NC_068993.1:15802396-15802582 GCF_001194135.2 Octopus bimaculoides
AGAGAGAGAGATAGACAGAGAGATAGACAGAGGGAGACAGAGAGACAGACAGACAGACAGACAGACAGACAGACAGACGGACGGACAGACAGAGGAGGAAGAGAGAGAGAAACAAAAAAAGAAAGAAAAAGAAAAAAAGAGAAAGAGAAAAAAGACAGTGAAAGAGACATAGAAGATATATATATA
>NC_068993.1:15802893-15803398 GCF_001194135.2 Octopus bimaculoides
TTTTTTTTTTTTTTTTTTTTTACAATCGTTTCTGTGTAGGTATTTGATACGTGTGGCTTGCTATGGTGGTGTAATATATATGTCAGCATCATCTTGCTTAATGTTCCTGGTTATTTGCTTTGAATTGGAAATTGTAATAATCTTGAACTATTCAATACAAGAAACAAACAAGCGTTGTAACCTACACCGTGTGTGAGTGTACGAAGTCTGTGAGTGTTCACGTGTGTGTATCTGTGTGTATTTGTGTGTGTGTGTGAGTGTTTATTTATGTTAGATATGTGCAAATATACGTCTGTGCATCTGGGCGCGTGTGTGGATGTTCTTGTATGCGCATAGCTATAGGAACGTATACTTATATAGAAAAAATGATTCGGGTTTGCCTTTCAAGTAAAGTAATGTTACTTCTCAGTTGTATACCTATTTTAAACCTGAAACAGGTATTACGAGTAACTATTCTCTTTTAAAAAAAAACATAATGTATAAGTGTGTGCACATATATATATAT
>NC_068993.1:15803867-15806505 GCF_001194135.2 Octopus bimaculoides
ATATATATATATATATATATACGTACATATGTAGGTATAGACATATGCATGCATGCATGTAAAAATCTTCATGTGTTTATAAGTGCATGCCTGCAAGACTATGGTGCTAACCTTATAAACAAGTGCACATGTTGCCAATTTAGAATAAATAGCAAAAGCGTAGCCGCGAAGTCAAAGTCTTTTCATATGATTTCCTTGAAATACACGCGCTAACGTATAAAGGTCAAAGTATAATTACCGACGTACTACTGCTACATGCCAAAGATCAGTGTTGTTAGATATCTGTAAACAGTAAAACTACATCGTGACAAATGCACCTTTATAATTATTAACAAATCGTTGCACTTGGAAAGTGAAGCTGTAGTTCATATCTAACATTACGAAGAATTCTGCATGTCAAACCTTAATTAACAGTTACCCTCCAACTAAATTTTCTATTCAATTACATAGGAATGGAAGTAGTGAGTGGTTATAATCCACAGGATCACGAAGACATCACTGGAAAACACCGTCTTTATCTTAGTGTATCTCGGGAAAGAAAGCTTTGGTAGAAATAATGATAATGTAAGAATTTTGGCATGTGAAATGAGATAAAGATTGAAGTTAACGAAACACTTGTCGATGTTTTAATATTCATTGGATGCGTATTACGATGGTTGTGAACCAAAGTGACATACAATCTTCAACAAGATGAACAGAACTTGAGTGATAAATTCCTTCAGCAGAAAAATAGCACTGCACAAACCATATGGCCTGCAGACTAGTAACCTATCATTTTAGTGAGAATATGTAATGAGGGATGGCTAGACTGAAGTGGAAGGTTTTAGAGAAGCATGGAACATTTATTCTTGCAATCAACTATGGAAGCTTTCCCATTCGTTATGTGTTGATACGTTTTAGTTAGCAAGATATCAACCCGAATATCTAATTTTGATTTTCTGGAATGAATTAAGATTTCAGTTTGTATGAAACAACTCATATGTGATTCAAGGGCAATCCAGTTCAACCATATTCAATAAATATGTTATATAAATACAGATATATATATATATATATATATATATATATATATATATATATATATATGTGTGTGTGTGTGTGTGTGTGTGAGTGTGTGTGCAATGAATGTGCGTGCGCGTGTGTATGTGTATGTTGTAGAGGCGTACAAATTCAAATAAGAGTGAGATTAGTTAAAGCCAGGACATAGAAGAAGTATATCCTACAAACTACATTGTTATTAAAGTGAATATTAATTCGGTGAACATAGAAAGATTTAGTCTACGGCGGCACTAACTAAATTCAACGACGAAAATAGTGGAAATATATGAATGAGGCAGGACGGTGAGCAGGCAGAATCGTTAACACGCCGGGCAAAATATGTTGCGGCGTTTCATCCGCCATTACGTTCTAAGTTCAAATACCGCCAAGGTCGAATTTGCCTCTCATTCTTTTGAAGTCGATTAAATAAGGAGCAGTTGAGCACTAGGGTCAACGTAACAGAATTACTCGGAATCTTGGGGTTAGTAGCCCGCGCTCTTAACCACTACGCCATATGCCCGTGGGAAATTATGGAGTGAATTTTAGGGCTTATAAATCTAATATTTTCCTAGTGTTTAATTTCCATCATCCATACAGTGTAAAGAGAGGGATTGCTCAGTGCCTAAAACATCGAGCAAAGAATGTAAGTAGCGATCGTGATACCCACCACGAAGAAATGATCAAGCTCAGTAACAATCTATTACGCAACAACTACCCCAAAAGTATACTATCCACTCCAATTGTGAAGAAAAGAGAGAATGAAACCAAAAGACTTCCACTGTCTGTCTACCCTTTGTGAAAGGCCTCTTCGAAAAAGATACAAAAGATATGCAGCTCATATGACATCAGGACAGTATTCAAGAGTAATACAACACTTCACAAATATCTCCTTCGATGACCAAAGACTGCGTGTACTCCATGCCATGCAGCTGTGGTATGTTATACAAAGGCGAAACATGTCACCCCCTCAAAATAAGGGTAGAGGAACATCGCAAAGCTGTGACACGAGGAGATATTGATAAATTGGGTATAGTTGATCACGTATGAAAAAATGGAGACCACCTTCCCTTGTGGGATGAGGTTAAAATAATAGACAGAGAACACCATTGGAAAATACAAAAAGTAAAAGAAGCAGCACATATGCTAGGACACAGGAACCTCCTAAGCAGACCGAGTGCAGATATATATATATATATATATATATATATATATATATAATTGTTTCGTGCCCTCGTATATTTCTTTGTCGCTTTGCTGTAAAACGTATTTCCTTAATTTTTTTATATACATATATGTCTGTATGTGTGTGTGTGTATAATGTATGTATAAATGTATGTATTTATTTATTTATTTATTTATGTGTTTCAGCCAAGTGGCTGCGGTCATGCTGGTGCACCACCGTGATTTTCACGTTCCTTGCATGGCTCTTCTCCCCCACCTGACATGGTCCAATCAAGAGTTTTGATGGCACATCTGGTGTATAAGAGAATTTGACATAGCTGCCCTAAACTGCGTCTCATTACGAGCCATTGGTTCGTCTGGTATCGTGGAGAGGAAAGCGTCAAGTTTTGTCTTGAAGACCTCCGCATCCATGTCTTGC
>NC_068993.1:15808315-15808764 GCF_001194135.2 Octopus bimaculoides
TTATTATTAGTATAAATAACTTCTTTATATATATATACAGTATGTAACCTAGTAATGGGCTATCTCGAGATTAAACTATACTAGAGAACACTCAAGGAATATGGAAACTCCTTTTCCTCAGTCAAGTTTTGAAAACTCCTATTTTTTAGAACCCACCTCCTACCTCATCATCCAACTCCAGAGCTATTTTGGCCATTTTTTTTCTTTTGCACTCCTAAACCATGGGAAGGGCATTTTCGGTAAGAAGTTTTCTAAATATTGATAATATTTTCAGAGGGAAAAGTGAGTGATTTAAGGGCGATTTGGCTATTGTTTCTAGCACATCGAAAGCCATCCCTCGTCGTTTCTTTGTTACTCTCGCATGTCTTGATTTTTTTTCAATACTTTTCCCCATAAATACATTTATATGCTATAAAAAAAAGAAAATTTGAGGAATTACGAATTTTTGC
>NC_068993.1:15808774-15810686 GCF_001194135.2 Octopus bimaculoides
TTGCCACCCCACTCCCTGTACCCGATTGTTTCTGTTTAGAAATTAAAACATTTCAGAGCCTGAGGAGGTCATTGCTGGCATTTATCCACAGTGATTTTTTAAAAATTACGGAGATGTACTTGCATAGCAAGTGACTTAATCTGGGATCGTGTGCTGGAACAAAAACAATCGCAGCGTGGAAGATGTTTCTAAGCCAATCAAGAACACACAAAAACAATCACAGCGTGGAAGATGTTTCTAACCCAATCAAGAACACACAAAAACAGTTTCACTTCAACGTTTAAATTTCATTTGTGTCAAAATATTTTCCTCGCTTTGAAACCGCGTCCTGTTAACTTCACAACAGTAATGCAGCACGAAATTTTGTCAGTGTTTCAAAGTTTTGTCACGGTTTCAAAGCGACGCAAATATTTTGGCACAAATGAAATTTAAATGTTGTAGTGAAACTAACTGGTTTTGTGTGTTTTTGAATGACTTACAAACATCTGCTGCTCTGCAATTGTTGTTGATTTTAAAAAAGAGTTACGTAAACGATAATTCATTTTAATAGCATACTTTTCGGTTAGAAAATGTTTTTTTTCTTATAAACATACACACATGGCTTCGCTTGATTCAGGTGGCGGTAAAAATTTAGATTACAATTTATTTTGTTGCTTTTCTTCCACCAATGAACCTCGCGTCTGTTACGTGGCATCATCATTCCATAAAATGTGTTTAATAGGAGATAAATATCGAAAAATCATCAATGCTCGACTAAAGGCGATGCTCCAGCATGACCACAGTCAAATGACTGAAACAAGTAAAAGAGTAAAAGAGAATACATGTAAGAATGAAAAGGGTGTGTGGTTTGGATTGTGCTAGAAACAACAGCGAAATCTTCCTTGAATAGTTCACCTTTACTTCTGAAAATATTTGCACTTTGTTTCGTTTTGTTTCTTACCAAAAGGCACTTCCAATGGTTTTTAAGTTAAAAGCAAAATGGCCAAAATCGGTCCGGATAGTCATTATTGTAAGGCTTATAGCGTTCCAAACAACCATAACAACAAAATCATTTTTAAATTGTTTTTACAAAATTTATACAGGTATTTTTTTTTAATTCATTCAATAAATAATGTTTTTACATTACTTATACATTAATAGAATAAACTGTCGGTTTTCAAAATAACGAATTAAGACTTGAAATGAAAACATTAAAAGAGAAAGTGAAAGGCTTTGCAAATGAAAATGGAATACTCCGCAGTGAATTCAATGAATATTCAAATTTGTGAAGAATTGGACGCTGTGATGCAATGCATATTTAAATTTGCGAGAAATTGGAGTTTAAAAATTCCATAAAGTTGAGAAATCGAAATTATAGGAAATTTATTAGAACATGGATTTATAAGCAGTGATTTTTGTATAACTATGGGCCCAAGTAACTAATCGTCGACCCGTGTTTATCCCCGATCAATTAGTGACACATGATACATAGGTCACAATTACACAGTATCGTGTTATTTTTGATCTGTGATGAGCAAGTCAGTTATAATGTAAATCAGATGAGTAAATCAGAGATGTACATTGAAAATGAGAGCATTTCAAAATACAAATGGCTAAGGTTTAAATAAAACAGATTGGGTAGACAGATATGTGTTAAATTGGAGACAGATATGTATCAAAAAGTTTATCAAAGCCTGATAATACACCTCAGCCACAACAAGATAGACGTACGGTTGTTCTAAAATATGAATGCCCCCACCACATTCCCCTATCAATGTGCTTTTGCATTAAGTACACACACACATATATATATAGATATTGATAGATATATATATATATGTGTTTGTGTGTGTGTTTTCACAAAATATATATATATACTTACATTTTTGTATACATATATTATGTATATATATATATATATATATATATATAT
>NC_068993.1:15810993-15811628 GCF_001194135.2 Octopus bimaculoides
TGTGTGTGTGTGTGTGTGTGTGTGTGTGTGTGTGTCGTTTAATGTAAACAGACACCATGCCACTGTAGGACTTTGTGGTTTCATCATTTATTTATTCATTTATTTATGATACAATTCTCGGTGTCATGTACTGAATAAATGATCAATGAACATCCATTCTGCAAGCGCAGGGACCTTCACGTTGAATAGTAACAAACAAATATGGCCGCTCTGCAAAACAAAAGAGCCGCTAGTTGACCTTTTTCAGTTTGCCCCTTGTATGCATATGTATGGTTACATACGTATGTTTGTGTTTACATGTCTTTCTGTCTGAACGTATGTAAGTTTTTATGTACGTCTGTATGTATGTATGCATTTATGTATGTATGTATGTATGTATGTATGTATGTATGTATGTATGTATGTACGTCTGTATGTATGTATGTATGTACGTCTGCATGTATGTATGTATGTATGTATGTACGTTTGTATGTATGTATGTATGTATGCATTTGTGTATGTACGTTTATGTATGAATGTATATATTTGCATGTTTTTATGTTGTATACGCAGGCAAACTCGTAAACGCATGTACAGTCTGATATATATATATGTATGCACACACACACACATATATATGTATGTATGTATGTATG
>NC_068993.1:15811728-15812524 GCF_001194135.2 Octopus bimaculoides
TAGAAACTGATAAGATTAAGGATTAAGGTTTATGGAGAAGGGCCGTAGTGTGGTCGAATAATAACAGGGGAACAACAGCACTGACAACGGCAGTGGCGTTCAGCCACCGCCAACAGCAGCAATAATAACTATTGCATCAAACACTTCGAACCAAAACAGACGCCATTAATATCTATTGTACAACCGTCGCCATTATAATCAGCAAACAATCGACACACAGCACAAAGCTCGGTTCTTTAACTCTTTGAGAAGATAGAATCGCAGATGAGAGAGGCTAACGCCGTCACTATCATCAATAGTTTTCCTATTAATATCATCATTATCGTTATCTTCGTCGTCATTCTTGTCATCCTCCTGCTTCTCATCGTCATCAGCAGCAATATTATCATAATCATTAAATCGTCATCATTATCATCATCACATTTACCCTCCTTTTCGTTATGATCCTACTTGTCATCATCGTCTTTATTATTATTATTATCATTATTATTATTATTATTATTATTATTATTATTATTATTATTATTATTATTATTATTGTTGTTGTTGTTGTTATTATTATTATTATTATTATATGTTTGACTTTTGCTTTGTATTTGTACAAGTTGGTTCCAAGTCTTACCCGGAGACCTCAAGAGACAACAAGTTAGAAGTTAATGAGGGTGTTATGCCTAGGGTGCCATATACTTGGTTTTGTACATAGTGTTGTTCTAGAGAATGTTTAAGAAAACATAAGAATGTCATGAATTTGTTTTAAACTTTGAGATCACATAGACAGTAAAATTTGAAACCGTTA
>NC_068993.1:15814749-15815906 GCF_001194135.2 Octopus bimaculoides
GTGTGTGTGTGTGTGTGTGTGTGTGTGCGTGTGTGTGTGTGTGTACATACGCGCGCGTGGTTATATATGTTTCAAACATGTCGAGCGACAATGAAGAGACTCCTAAGTTGTTTATTGTTGTTATACTTCTTGTCATTCTTATTCTCGTACGTGCATCTTTTTTTTCTTATTTTGTTGTAGCAGCTCCGGTTGAGTGTAGTAAAATATCTGCGACGTCCGTAAAAGTCACCAGTGAGAGCATCGTTACTCTTGCTTTCCTCACTCAGCTCTAGAAAGCATGTTATCCACAAAAATATACGAGTGGAGCAAACGCTTTAGCTACAGGACACTGGACTATTTATCCGCTTCCATTTACTGCACTTGGGATAACACTAGGGTAGCAATAATTCGGTACCCTCCCAGCAGTATATTGGATAGATACTATCCCTTAGTAGGTTGAACCCTCAACCCCTAACTCTCTCTCATTATATATATGTATGTATGTATGTATGTATGTATGTATGTATATGTATATATATATATATTCTTTTACTCCTTTACAGTCATTTGACTGCGGTCATGCTGGTGCAACGCCTTAAACTGTTTTAGTCGAAGAAGGACTTGTTCTTTCTAAGCCTAGTACGTATTCTATCAGTCACTTCTGCCTAACCACTAAGTTACAGGGACCTAAACACGCCAACATCGGTCGTTAAGCTATATGGCAGGGTGGGGAATACAGACACAGAGACATACTCATACACACACGTATATATATATATATATATATATATATATATATATATATATATATATATATATATATATATATATATGACGGGCTTCTTTCAGTTTCCGTCTACAAAATCTACTCACAAGACTTTGATCGGACTGAAGCTATAGCAGAAAACACTTAACCAAGGTGTCACGCAGTGGGACTGAACCCGGAACCATGCGGTTGAGAGGTAAGCTTCTTAACATACAGCAACACCTGTGGGTATATATAACATTTTGTATCACATATCTTATATCTTTTACGCGTTTAAATCATTGGGCAGCGGCCATGCTGTGGTAGCGGCCATGCTGACGCAGCGGCCATGCTGCCGCAGTGGCCATGTTGGGGCACCGGCTTCCTAGATTGTTTGATCGAACGAACCGACCCCCTTTTATGTCTGCTTCTT
>NC_068993.1:15815967-15816310 GCF_001194135.2 Octopus bimaculoides
GTTTGGTTTAGTATTTACGGTGCTGGACTCCAGATCGTAAGATTGTGGTTTCATATTTCTCATAGCCGTTCAGGAGGGGGAGCAGATCTCTTGGGGGAACAAAAGAACGAAGAGTGGAATGAACGAAGTAAGTGTGAAAGGGCTGATAGAAAGAAGGAAAGAAGGACAGAATGATAGAGTAGAAAAAATAGTAGAGTCGTACAAATGTTTATAATTGCTCGATATGTGGAGTACATGAACAGCCGGCAACTGATGAAGGGTCGTTCTTTATGTTTTTCATTTGTTTCTCCCGTTGTTCGCATACCCAAATTTGCCTTTGTATTTCATGTTGCTTACGTTTTGT
>NC_068993.1:15816320-15816605 GCF_001194135.2 Octopus bimaculoides
TACTGTTTTACTCGTTTCAGTCATTTGACTGCGGCCATGCTAGAGCACCGCTTTTAGTCGAACAAATCGACCCCAGGACTTATTCATTGGAAGCCTAGTACTTATTCTATCGGTCTCTTTTGCCGAACCTATAAGTTACGGGGACTTAAACACACCACCAACGGTTGTCAAGTGATGCTGGGGGGACAAACACAGTCACACAAACATAAACACACACTTACATATATATACATATACATATATACGACAGGCTTCTTTCAGTTTCCGTCTACCAAGTCCACTCAC
>NC_068993.1:15816995-15817809 GCF_001194135.2 Octopus bimaculoides
ATATATATATATATATATATATATATATATATATATATATATATATAAATACACACACACACATATATATAATAGGAAAGTGCTATCTAATTAAGGCAAATCAGTATTATTGATGTCAAATCTACGGGGCTGAGATTCACTCAGAAATTTCAGCAGACTAAAAGGGGAGAATTGATGGACATGTGATGGTTGGTGAATGACGGTCATTTCCATGCAGAGCACTTTTCGAAAAGTTGACGAAGAAGAACAGAACAATATCTTACCATCATTAATTGTTATTTGTAGTAGTTTCAGATAACATGAATGAATTGAATCGATGCTCTTAAGCGTTCATAATTCGTAAGGGGTGGGGGGGAGAAGACACGGAGAGAATGAATATACTACAGACTGTAAAAAGAGACTAAGATAATTGTGCTGTGCTGTGGTAGTTATGATAATTGCTGTTGTTGTTGTTGTTGTTATCGTCATTGTATTTTTCCATTTCAACATACCTCACAGAAGTAAATGAGGAACCCGACAGTTGACCTCTCGGTGTCAACTTTCTAATTGGTCGTTTATTTCAGGCACTTTTGTTTGATCTTTGATTTGTCGTTCTGTATATTTTATAATCCTAACACTCTCTATCTCACTTAATAGATGTTTCGTGATAATTGAACTAAGTGGTGGCGCGGCTGGTGACGCCGGTGGATGATAGTTGTGATGCTGATGTGGATGCTTGACGGCGGCGGCGGCGGCGGAGGTGCGGGCGTCGGTATTGTTTGCTAGTATTTGTGATACTGGAAGAGGTGGCTGTGGTGACGTTTGTATTAGAATT
>NC_068993.1:15818442-15819967 GCF_001194135.2 Octopus bimaculoides
TTAATCCGCATTACTACCCGGCGTGCTAACGATTCCGCCAGCTCACCGCCATAATAACAATATTAAAGCTAATAACAATTATAATCCTTTCTACAAAAGGCACAAGGCATGAAATTTTTAGGGAAGGGATTAGTCGATTACATCGACCCCAGTGACAAACTGTTACTTATCTTATCGACACCAAAAAGATGAAAGGCAAAGTCGACCTCGGCGGAATTCGAACTCAGAATGTAACGGAGTACTAACGATTCTGCCAGATCGCCGCCTTAAAGTAGAAGCAAGTATTAATGTTGATGTTATGGGAGGCGATGGTGTTGGCGGTGTTCATGGTCATATTATTGATCGATGTGTGTGATAGGGATGATGGAGCGATTTTGGCAATGAAAGCTTTGTTAGTTTTGGTTGTGTTGTTGCTGATGCCAATGCTGGCGTTGTGGTTGATGCTGGTGTTGGTGGCGTTAGTGTTAGTGCTGTTGTTTTTGAAGGGGGTGGTGTTATTAGGGGTGGGGAAAGGGGTGGTGAAATTCGTATTACTGCGGTCAGCATTTACGCTGTTGTTTATATTTATGTTGTTGTTGTTGTTAGTGGTGGTGGGCGGTGGTGGATGGGAGTGAGGATTGTGGTGACGATGATGGTGGGGGTCTTATTGTTGTTATGAGTTTGAGTTTGAGGCAGATTTTGTACTGTTGTTGCTAGGATTGTTGCTGTTAGTACTTTTAATTTCAAATTTTGGTACAAGACCAGCATTTCCAGAGAGAGTTTAAATCGATTACATCGACCCGAGTATTCAACGGGTACTCATTTTATCGACCTTTATAGGAGGAAAGGCAAAGTCGACCACGGTGATGGAATTTGAACTCAGAATGTGAAGAGCGTTTTCTCCCGGTGCACTAACCATTCTGACAGCTTGGTGCTATTAGTAACACTAACAATAATGTAAGCTATCCAATAATGTTGGTGGATTCGTCATCAAGATATCTCACCTGCTTATACCTGTTTAAAATTCTGCCTGAAGATAGTGGATTCTATGGTACATCAATACAATTCTACCGTAACAGCTGGAGTAAATTTTAAACCCTGTTTACGTTTGTTTTATACTTACGCTGCATCTAGAACCTGCCCTGAGTCGGATGTACGGTTTAAATTGGATTTGGTACTTACATATCTACAATATCCTACCAACACATGATACTCTCAAGGTTGTTTTACTCCACTGTGAACTTCATGTTATTATATCTAGCAATTTCTGGCGCCCTGTCTGTTGATGTACGTAAATTCTAATACTACAACTCATGTATGTGAATGTCTGTGTGTGTGTGTGTGTGTGTGCGTGTGTTTGTGTGTGTGTGTGTGTGCATTTTGCATCTGTGTTTGCGTTTGTCCGTCACACTCAATTTCACAACCGACGTTGGTGTGTTTCCGAACCACGAGACTTGGCAATTCGGTGAAAGAGACCGATAGATTGAGTATGGGGCTTTAAAAAAAAAGAAATAAATACTGTGGTCGATAAGTTCTACAAAAATAA
>NC_068993.1:15821313-15821870 GCF_001194135.2 Octopus bimaculoides
TATACATGTATGTATGCATATCTTCACACACGCATATTTATATATATATATACATATATACATATATGCGTGTGTGTGTGTGTGTGCGTGCGTGTGTGTTGCTGCTTTATAAGTGTGCGTGTTTGAGTGTTTGTGTATACATGTATATATTTATGTTTATACACACACACACACACACACTCATATATATATCCGTATATAAACGTGTATGTGTGTGTATGTATGTCTATGTGTCTATGTTTTGTTTATATGATTTGATGCATGTATGTAACGATGTGTGCATGTATGTATGCATCCATGTATGTATATACAGAAGTTTAGAATGAAAGGGAAAATGTATATGAGAAGAGAATGAAATATTCGACTGCTTATATTTTTAATATCTTTAAAAAAATTGCTATAGATTTTTTTTTTTAATGTCTGTGAAAAGAACGACTTTCGTTGTTAGCAATATAGGAAATTTATGTGCCTCGTTATAGCTGTTGTTTTCTTGCTGTTGTTGTAATGATTCTTTTTGATTTTTTTCTCTTAGTTTATATATATATATATATATATAT
>NC_068993.1:15822112-15823301 GCF_001194135.2 Octopus bimaculoides
TTTATGTATTTTCTTTTTTCATTTTTGTACAAAATAATATCGCTTTTATCTAAATATCTTTTTCTACATTAAAAGCTCTGAAAAAATAAGTTAAAATCGAAGAGGAATAATAAACACAAAGATGTAAATGTAGAGTGAGGGGGAGGAAAATTGAGAACGTGTGAGGAAAGGTGCAAGAGAGAAAGAGAGATAGCTAGAGATTGAGAAAGAGAGAGAGAGCGAAAGAGAGAGAGAGAGAAAGAAAGAGAGACAGAGACTGAGAGACAGTAAACGAAAGGAAGAAATAAAGCAAATGCAGAAACGAATAGGAAACAAAACATTAGAAAGGTTAATAGAATGACAGGGAAATAACAGAAGAGTGACAGAGAAAGAGAGAGAGAGAAAGAGAAGAAAGAGAAAGCCGGAGAGAAAGAGAGAGCAGATAGATTAAAGAGATAAGAGAGAGGAGTTTTATAAACTTATCACGTTTTTTCAAAGACTACAGATGGAGGGTGGTCATAGAGACAGTATCAAATTAGAAAGTTAGGAAGATAAGAGAAAGAGAAATCGTATGTTGCGCACGATACCAGTATATCTTTGATCCCTATTTCGGATGGTAGGCCATTACATCAGCTCTTTCAGTTGATACTCTTTAGGGAATGATATATCTGAAACCAAAATACAACACAAGCATCTTGTTGGTGGCATTTTTACTCATTTTTAGTCATAACAGCATTCGTATTGATGATAGAGAAAATGGCGGATGTTGGAAACAATACGATGACTACATTGACGATTTACGGTGTTACGTTCTATTGATAGTTGTACGATCTGTGATCAAATTTCAAGTGAGATCGTGGTCGAGGTTGACTGTGGATTTAATCCAAAGTTGATAAAATTTTGTAGCGAAGTCGATTCAAACTTGTGATGGGCTCGAATTAGCCTTATGTATCGACTCTTTGTTCGGCAAGTGTGGACTCATGTTAAATGACAATCTATTAACTTAAAGAAATTTTATATAAAATCTGAAAAGGCGAACATAATTATATCTGCACATGTATGAACTATATGTGTATATATGTTTCTGTGTATACGAGACTGCATCAAGGAGTAACGCAAAATTGCATTGCTTTCTGACTCACCTTCGTATCCATGTATGTATATGTGTGTGTGCGTGTATATATATATATATATATATATATATATATAT
>NC_068993.1:15827779-15831002 GCF_001194135.2 Octopus bimaculoides
TTAGTTGAGTACAAGGGTTAAAACAATTGACTCGTCCCTTCCTTCCATCAAAATCTAAGGTTTTGCGCCTCTATCAGAAAGGAATAAATCTTAAAAAAATATAGCTGATTTACAATATTCTACCACGATCTCCGACATAGATAGATAAATAATGAGTGAGGTAGAGAAAGAGATGGTAACATCATTGAAATGCTAGGAATTGTTAACCATATACTCGGGACCTGAGCATTGCTTTCTTGTAGTACAAGTTCTGCAAATGCTACAAAAGTAGATTGCATAACAAGGCGGTGACCCACATGTCTATATTCTTAGCTATATCATATCGCATTTATATTACATTTTCCTACGTGCAATAATAGTATGAAGTGTAGCGAAATGTCTTGGTAAATCCTATTTCTGTAAACCTGTAAATTCCGATGATGTTGTTTGTAACGTATTCCATTACAATGGATAAAGGCATCGACGTTCTTAATATTACTGAACTGAATGTGTTACAGTTCTGTTCTGGTGTGCTACACACACAACTTTGTAAATATATGTCTGGATGATCAATTCTGGGAAAATCTTACCAACCACCCAAACCAATATGCGTGTCACACATGTTGGGGAAACAACCGCCAATAAATATCATTCTAAATATTTCAAAGTTCCTACTGCTGACGAAGCAAAAGGCCTGCCTCTCGAAATGGAACGTAAATCACAATGGATTTCAATTGGTTATGAACGCAGGTAACTAAATACCGTAGAGTGATCTAACCTTCACAATGCCGTTCAACTTGTTAAAATTGACAGTTAGATCTCTACCACAGGTATATACAGGTAATCTAACGGTCTAAAATTATAGAAACATTATCTCCGGTTATAACATAGGCCCTAGCCAGAAATTTATGGAAAATTGTAGTCGATTAAATTGATCCTAAGTATTTCACTGAGACGTTATTTCATGCATTTCCTAAGTGCTAAGTGGTAAAATCGACCTGGGAGTGAATCGAACTCAGAACGCAGAGTGATATAACTAAATAACGCAAAGTATTTTGTCGAATCTTTTAATGATTTTGCCAAATACTGCCCTTCATAATGAATAATGGTAGTCTTTCGTAAACAGAGAAATGATTTGTTTGTAGTGATCAAATGCTCGTACTGCACATTAACACACTCCTTCCATATAATTGACGTTGCCTGGACAGATGCAGGGTGTAACACACGCCAGATGTCGAAGTGGACGTAGGACAAAGTGAGATGAAGTGTTGTAATCAAGAACACAACACAGTTGACCCCATGTTTGATTTATACCTTATGAGTGAAATGTATAGAAGCTGGTTGGGTGGTTTGCACTTGTAATTGCAAACGGTGCGGCCTTGTCGTACGCTGCGTCAAGATGATTTCCCCCGTAAATTACGGTCAGAGTACACTAGTCTGTGAGTGAGGGTGCAAGGCGTTGTGGTAAAGTATCTGCACAAACGATTGCAAGGTCGTGGATTGATATCCCGAACTGCGTGATGCGTTGTGCTTTAGGAAAACACTTCACTAGACTTCGTTCTGCGATCACTTCAACACCTGATGTATGGTACATCGTGCACATGTTCAGGCAACATCAGTTTGATGGAGGGTGAGAGCTAATATACAGTACACGCATTTGATCACTGCAAACAAATCGTTTATGCAGAACGTTCAGCAAAAAATTGTAGATCCGTCTTCTCCGAACTGCGAGAGACTACCGTCACATCAGACGAATCTGTAGACGTTGATTCAGGAGCACATAATTCAGTTGATCAAACAACTGAATCCTCAATATGAAACGACGGAGACCCACCGTCACTATTAACCACAATCACATAGGACACAAGATAACTGGTAACAAAAATTCTCAAGAGAGCTAAACAGCAGGTTTTCGGAGAAGAAGTATTTTGGTCCTTAACTTCTTAGCCTCTAAGGGAGCTGGGCCACATCCAATTCTTGACTCCTGGGTGCCCTTCTACTGACACTTTTTAGCCACTTGGATATCGGAGACTTGTGCATTTAAACTGCTTGGAGATTTCATCGTGTTGTAACTTCTCACCGTTCATTCCGCTTTCAAATTTATAGAAGAATTTAACGTTGGCTGTCATGGTAGCGGTGAAAGGACAACGCTGCTGTCCCAATGGCTCACTCAAGGCTTATCTGATTATGTCGACCCCAGTACTTGCCTGGTACTTTATATTATCGACTCCGATTAAAATAAAACGCAAAGTTGTCTTCGATGCTATATGAACTCCGAACACACACACAGACAAGAATATAATAAACAGAAACAAATCACCACTGCAAGGAATTTATTCCGGTCCTCTACCGATTCTTCCAACCCTCCGCCCTCCACACGATTCTGCCAACCTCCGCCCTCCAGTAATAATTTATCATAATAGGAAGTTGGAAGGATTGAAGCTATCCATTTTGGCAAATAGAACCATAATACCCAGACTGTTCTTCCCTCTCTCTTTCTCTCTTCCATCCATTTTTGTCATGTGCGATCCCAGATGGATGAAAAGCAAATTCAGCGCTGAATGGGAGTTAACTGATGGGTTTTTATGTTATTTATATATTTATTATCTTTCCATATAGAATCGACCCTAAATAACATTTAAAGTATCCAGTCGGATGCTCTATTATTACTGCCAACTCGTCGCCTCTGGCAGTCGACAATAAATAAGTGAGCAAGAATTTAAGCATAAGGATTTAAAGTCTACGACTTCATTCCATGTAAATATATTTCTCCTGTCTTTTATCTCAAATGATCATGTTTCTGCAATCCACCTTTTTCTTTATTCATCACGTCAGCTGAGGGTTCATAATTATATTTGCCAACCATTTATCAATTGCACCTTCATCTTTAGACTTGCATCCTGTACTGTGCCAGACTGGCTTTTTGTCAATACTACATTTTCCTCTCATCTCTCTGTCTCGCACTCGTCTCTCTCCGTTTGTCCGTCCCTCAATCTGCATATCTTATCTATATTTGTCTGTCTGCCGCTTGTCTCTGTGTCTGTTCGTCAGTCAGTCTGTCTTCTAGCCGTCCCTTATCGCTTTTTCCCTTCTCTCTCTCTCCCTCCCTCTCTGTGTTTGTGTTGTGTGTGTTATGTATATATGTATATATGAACAAGTATGTATATGTATGCACAGACTCACACGCATATATTATATATATATATGTATGTATATATATATATATATATATATATATATATAT
>NC_068993.1:15836382-15836830 GCF_001194135.2 Octopus bimaculoides
TATATGCATATGTACACAAACATACTTTTATACATACAAATATACTCACACAGCAGCATATACGTGTATGTGTGTGTATGTGTATGTGTGTGTTTGTGTGTTGTGTGTGTATGTGTGTATGTGTATATGTGTGTGTGTATGTATGTGTATGTGTGCGTGTGTGTGTTCTTACTATTTGCCATTATTTTTTTGCTTCTTTGCTCGATAACTCTTCATTTTACGTTGCCGATATCTTTTATCATCGTAATTATTTTCAAGTCAGGTGTAGTACATTAGAAGAGTTCTTGGAGGTCATCGGAGACTATTACCATTAGCATTTGTCCCGATTCTTTACGTTCGGGTTTCAAATTCCGCCCGGAGCCAATCTTGGGTTTTCATTCAGGGTCGATAAAATAAAGCCCCAGTCATGAACTGAGGGTGATTTAATCGACTTCTACCCCCCCCCCCC
>NC_068993.1:15836840-15837305 GCF_001194135.2 Octopus bimaculoides
CACACACAAATTTCCGGCATCGCTGTTATATTAGAAACTAGTTTAATTAGTAACTAGCTTGCAGGCTTGCTCCTGCGAAGAGCTAATTGGGATTGCAGACCAACACTAAGGAGAGCGATAGTAATAAGGCATTTATTGGTACCCTACCAATATGGCAGTGGAGGCGCAATGGCTCAGTGTTTAGGGCAGCGGATTCGCGGTCATAGGATCGCGGTTTCGATTCCCAGACCAGACATGGTGAGTGTTTATTGAGCGAAAACACCGAAAGCTCCACGAGGCTCCGGCAGGGGATGGTGGTGAACTCTGCTGTACTCTTTCACCACAACTTTCTCTCACTCTTACTTCCTGTTTCTGTTGTGCCTGTAATTCAAAGGGTCAACCTTGTCACACTCTGTGTCACGCTAAATATCCCCGAGAACTACGTTAAGGGTACACGTGTCTGTGGAGTGGTCAGCCTCTTGCACG
>NC_068993.1:15837602-15838544 GCF_001194135.2 Octopus bimaculoides
TATTCACGTAACTTAGCGGTTCGGTAAAAGAGACCAATAAAAATAGAGTCCCAGGGATAAAAAAGAAAGAACTGGTGCCGATTTGTTTGATTAAGATTCTCCAAGGTGGTGCTCCAGCGTGGCCGAAGTTTGATGACTAAAAAAATATAAAAGAAACACTAAATTCCTTTGTAAAATTAAAGCTAAGCGAGATAACTCTTGCACCTTTAACGGTTTCTTTACCTGCTAGAAATAGCAACCCAACTGCTTTTAAATTAAATCCCAATGCTGGATGTTCATGATCCAAATGAAGGACAGATTTTCAATCCTGGGATCATCCTGAATTCACGAAGGTATAATATGTCTATGTAGAGCAAATGTAGACTGAAAAAGAAGACTCCCAGACAGACAGAGTTACGTTTTTATTAATATAGGTGACTATTGTCATAATTCAAAGAAGCCAGAAAACCTAGATTACTTCACTAGATATCTTATCGCTTTTGTTCACCCGACCGTGGCGCTGAGTAGGTGTATTGAATCATTATGTTCGGAGTTCAAAAAGCCGAAATCGTCCTTACCTTTAATCCTCTCCCGAAGTTGCAAAGATAAAGATCATATACTTCTCATATACTTGGGATGATTCTACGGTTTGCTGAAGACATAAATAGGTATGCAGTTGCTAGTGGTTCATGCATTCACTCAAAGTCTCCGGAAATGAAATTTTAAAATCCGGGCTTCCAATGTACTAGGGATCTCCAGCAGATCCCTTGGTCGATTTATAGGCTGCTTCGGTAAAAAAAAAAAGAAAGAAAGATAGAAATGAAAATAACATTCCGCACATGCTAAGCTACTACATATCTACTTAAAAAAATAAAATCACAACTGGTATATGAGACCCATTGAAAATTGGATACGCCTAAGCGATTGACGTAGAGTTTCTTGTCTAAGCATCTGACCTCTTGT
>NC_068993.1:15838554-15838840 GCF_001194135.2 Octopus bimaculoides
ATCTGACCTCTTGTGCACAGACGAACTCCCATTCCTTCTATAGGTCATTCTCGGTTTCCCTTTACTACTTCCCCTTTCCGCTCTCTCCATCTCTACACGTCTTATCACTATTGGCACTAACACAGTGGCTTCTGCCTCTCGGGGCTAAGCTATTGCATTTGATTCCCAACCACATGCTTCTGGGTTCGGTCCCACTGTGTGGCACCTTGGATTAGCATCTTCTACTATAGCTTCGGGCCAACCAGAAGCTTGTGAGAGGATTTCGTAGAGAGAAACAGAAAGAAAC
>NC_068993.1:15839080-15840900 GCF_001194135.2 Octopus bimaculoides
GCGTGTGTATGTATGTATTCCGCGACTAAACAGATTAACGAAAAGAATTAACGAAACCATGGTATAAGCTATTAAATGATAGACTGTAGATGGTATTGATCTTTAATATTGATTTCAAAATTTGGTACAAGTTCGGGATTTGGTGAGCTAAGTCGATTATATCGCCCCCAATAATTCACTGGCACTTATAATATCGACCCCGAAAGGATAAAAGGTAAAGTCGACCTCAGCGTAACTTGAACTCAGAACACGGAGATTGACAAAATGCCGTTAAGTATTTGCCTGTCAAGCTAATGACTCAGCCAGCTCGCCACCTTAAACTGAACTTTAATATTACATCGTGAAAATGTCATGATTTCTATTAAAGCTCTCGTATAATGTTGAGTCTAATTTTGCAGTACGTTATAACAATATTATACACTAGCCACCTATGTATCATATTTAATGTATATACACCGCTGATATCCCAGTCACTGCCTATGCCTCGTGGAATATCGTCTCTTTTGGATGTCCGTAAGAGATGATGTCTTACCACGAATACCGCAGTAACTGTCGCATCAACAGCGTATATACATTATTTATGATACGTAGATGTCTTTTTTAATTTAATACAGCCTCAACTGCATATACCGAATATTATACAGTATATAAATTTTGAAAGAAACTATGCGTTATATCAACGAATCTGCCGTATCTCTGTAATAGTTGATTATCATATTACAGTCAGCGAGTTTTGTTATAGTATATTCTCTAATCGTATTATATTTTTACATGTTACACTTGCATGAATAGTCATGAATAAATGATGCTGTTTAAGTGAACATCTATACATTATTAAACGATTCTACTATTGAAAACATTAGTTAAATGACAGTGCATATATTTTCATGAATAAATTGAAACCAAACTCCGCAGAAACTAACCATAGTCTAGGTCGGTAAAAATCTGTGAATAAAGTTTGGTGATGTACACATGGCAGACTGGTTAAAAAGTTTGATTCACAAACTTGGATTCTCGTTGAATTTCACTGCAGAGCACCTTAGGTAGAAGTTTTCTCCTCTTGGGCCAGACAGGCCAATTGCCTCGTGATTAAATTTGGTACATGGAAACTGTATGGAAACCTATCTGGAAATGTGTCAAGGCCGACAGGAAGCGGTGCAGTTTCCTACGTCTACCCAACAGTAGTATTATTCCCTTCAGGGGACTGTCACATTAAGTTGACAGTATACAACTACTCCATCGTATTACTACTGCATAAATCTCTCTGAGAGATTTAGAAATGTATTATTTCTAAACATATATGTCTGTATGTCTGTCTCTATGCGTGAGTGGGTGTATGTATGTATGCATGTATGTATGTATGCATGTATGTATGTATGCATGTATGTCACATACACTTGTATATGTAATGTTTGCATGAACCTATACGAGCATGTATTTCTATCTGTGTTTTACCTATTTACCGCTTAACAACTGGTGCTAGTTTGTTTATTTCCCTCTAGATTACCTGCTGGGCAAAAAGACGCACATCAAATAATTATCGGCCATAATACAAGTTCTGGAGAAGGTTTGATTGACTTAAGACTTCATGACAGGGTCCTGGCACTGAATGTAGTCCAATGTCAGAAACAATTAAAAGAATTAAATCTTCACATGCTCTCCTCATGAGTAGATGAGTTCTTACGCATCATGCAACGTCATTATTTGCGGATGAAAATGAAAATATTTTTAAGTATGCATGTATGTATGCATGTATGGATCTCTCTCTCTTTCTCTCTCTCTCTCTCTTTCTCTCTCTCTCTCTCTCTCTCTCTCTCTCT
>NC_068993.1:15841487-15844207 GCF_001194135.2 Octopus bimaculoides
ATATATATATATATATATATATATATATATATATAAGCCTTACTTCACCCTATTGTTTACTGAACATTTAGACAAGTATTTAATTAGTGTAATTCAATTACAGTGACAATAACATCCCAGTCTTCAACACGGTGATCACACCTTTTTTAGCAGTACCGTCAGGCATTGTTTTCAATGGGTTTAGTCTGAACGAAGAAAATAAAGCAAAGCCATCCTCAAAGGAATTGAAATATATATTCTATTACATTTATTATTTTAGCTGTTCCTAATCAATGAAGTGCAAACATGTGATGACGTCGGATTCAAATATCCAATCTATGATATGAACCACCCAGTACTTATTTCAATCTTATTTCAACGAATTTGGATCAAACTGTTTTGATCCATACATGTAACTCCCAATAAATTGGTTGAGTGCCTTTCTTTAGTTTGTCCACTCACTTGTGTGTGTGTGTGTGTGTGTTTGTGTGTGACAGAGAATGTTCTACGGAATTCCTGTGTGTGAAATCTTAAATTCAGCACGCAAGCTTTTGGCCATCTCGTGCATATAGTTGAAAACACTTGCCCAAGGTTCCAACCACTGAAATCCGATCTTATACGATATGGTTGCAGGGTGAATTACTTAACTTATACAACCATGTCTCCAATACCATTACAAAATATAACAAATCTAAATAAAACGGTGTATATGTGTGTGGTTAAAAATGGCCCTCATGATTCATCCACGACGTAATTGCTTAGAAATATTGATTTTTCGAGAAAATTTTTTTTTTTTTTTTTATTTCATATATCTCACGTAATATTTCACTGCAGATCATGAAGTATTTCATTTTTTTCTCTTGCATCAATGTAAATTTTTCGCAGCATAAATCGATAGTTAAGTATTGTTAAAATAATAGATCTCAACACGAAGCACAGTTAGACCTTTCTGGAAATATTCGAGCGGTGCATTAGTAGAGTGGTTAGAGCGTAGTACAAAATGCCTCGTGGTAATTGTTCCGACTCTCTATATTTTGACTTCAAGTCTTACTGTTGATTTTGGATCGATAAATAAAGTAACACTCAAGTATAGGGACCGTTTTTCTTCCCTTCTTTTGGCCCTTCTTCTCTCCGGTGTGCCGCTGTCAAATAATTGAAACAAATAAAAGTATATCTCACTCTCTTTTGCCTCCTCCCCACACTCTGTCTCTCTCTCTCTCTCTCTCTCTCTCTCTCTCTCTCTCTCTCTCTCTCTCTCTCTCTCTCTCTCTCTCTCTCTCTCACTCTCTCAGCTTCTCTTGGGATAAGCTATGTTGAAATGTTTCAAGAAATAGCGTTTGCATTTCAACATTTCTAAACATTGAGCCACAAAATTTCTGGGCTTACTAAGAAAGAAGGAGCGAAAGTTTTTTAGCGAGAAATAATTGTAAATAATGGAGAATAATTACATGATTACTAGCCAATTAATGCATTTCACATAGACAACTCTACAACCTATTTCCTCAATTATTCGATAGGTCAGGGAAAGAAGATACCTCTATCCAACACAGAAATCATTACCACGAACGGTTGTCGTACCAATTCACTGCAACAGCCATGACATAGGAACTACTTCATCGTCAGATAAACTATCTTTGCTCGTATACGACGTTTATAATTTTTTTAAAAATCATTCGTCGATTTACCAAGAATACCATTTGTCTTCATTGCTAAGATTTAAAGAATACATATGTCTCATAACGAAGTACTTTTGCATCTTTTACCATCTTCGGGTTTCGTCAGCGCACTTTGTATAATTGGTGGGTGATTAGAGTCTTCCTGAAAGATCTGTTGTCTTGTTCCAATAATAGTAATAGTAGAAAATAATTTCCTAATGTTTCAAGCTAGTAAGCTTACATCAGTTTTCAAGTAGTAGCTCATATCTGGTTATGATCAACTGCTGGGATATTAAGGTATTGAAATCATGCGTATGTTAAAGTCATCAGTTATTCGCCCTATAACATGGGCGAGAGTCTTTCAATCTGCTTGAGTTTGCGTGAGAATTTTTCCTCTCAGTCCCACACCAAATGACGTCCTATTTTCTTATAACAGGATACGTTTGATTAAGTAGTACACTCTGCCCAAAACAAGAGAGTATATTCACTCAGGGTAACTTTGGGAGCCAAACAAAATCCAACAAAAATAACAACGGTGTGAATTTCTTGGCCGATTGTTTGCTATATGATATGTATTCGACTGTTACGCTCTCAGGAGAGGAATATCAGCTAAAGAAGTTAGACAGGTAAGTTGTTTAACAGCAAAGGAATGGGAAGACGAAAATGTTACTCAGCGAGAAGGGTCAACGGTCAGAGAGAGAGAGAGAGAGAGAGAGAGAGAGAGATAGAGAGAGAAGAAAAATAATAGAAGACATGTTATGCTTCATATTTATTATGTCGTTATTAACACTAGTTTTCTCACGGACAATTTGCGGATGCAATTCCTACCAATGAAAAGTAAGACATACGGAACAATAACAGGTTTATGGGATCATCAACAGAGAATGTACACTATACTGGTACCTAGCGGTCGAGACTCTTGGTTCTCTCTCCAATTCCTTTGTCAATGGTATAGATCGATTTTTTCTAGATCAATTGATTACCAGCCTTGACTCGTTTTCAAGCCATTTCTCATTTCTTTTTAGTCAAATCTAGTGGTTTACTCTCTCTCTTTCTCTCTCTCTATCTCTCTCTCTCTCTCTCTCT
>NC_068993.1:15844317-15845332 GCF_001194135.2 Octopus bimaculoides
TATATATATATATATATATATATATATGTATGTATGTATACGGAGGCGCAGGAGTGGCTGTGTGGTAAGTAGCTTGCTTAACAACCACATGGTTCCGGGTTCAGTCCCACTGCGTGGCACCTTGGGCGAGTGTCTTCATCTATAGCCTCGGGCTGACCAAAGCATTGTGAGTAGATTTGGTAGACGGAAACAGAAAGAATCCCGTCGTATATAGGTGTATATATATATATGTATATATATATATATGTGTGTGTGTGTGTGTGTGTGTGTGTTTATGTTTGTGTGTGTCTGTCCATCCAACATCGCTTGACAATCGACGGTGGTGTGTTTGCGTCCCCGTAACGTAGCGGTTCGGCAAAAGTGACCGCTAGAACAACTACTAGGCTTACAAAAAATAAGCCCTAGGGTAGATTTGCTCAACTAAATGCGGTGCTCCAGCATGGCCGCAGTATGAAACAAGTAAAAGAGTAAAAAGTATATGCATGTGTGTATACACGACAGGCTTCTTTCAGTTTCTGTCAACCAAATCCACTCACTAGACATCAGCGGGCAAGAGGTTACGGTAGAAAACCACTTACCCCAGGTGACATACGGGGAGACTGTACTTGGAACTACGTAGTTGTGAAGCAAGCTTCCTACCACCCAGCCACGCCTATTATATATATTTTTATCTATTTACCTGTACATTTACGCATCTCTTTACCCACAATCCTATTTATCTTCGCGTTTATTCCAACTTCCATTTATCACTTCACTCTATGAGTCTATTTATCACAATTTCCATCTTGATATATTTTGCTTCTATGTATGTTTCTGTGTTTGTTATTACTGATTCTCCATATGTCTCCCTCAACAAATTCTAGCTGTATTTTTATATCAGCATTACCCTACCCTGTGTAATATACCAGCACGCACATAAACATGTGTGTATGTATATATATATATGTGTGTATGTGTGTGTGTAGGTATGTATGTATATATACACATGTATATATATATATATATATATATATAT
>NC_068993.1:15845750-15847063 GCF_001194135.2 Octopus bimaculoides
ATATATATATATATATATATATATATATACACAAGTATGTATATATGAATATATATATGCAAGTTTGTGTTTATGTATATATATATATATACATATATGTGTGTCCAAGTGTATGTGTGTGTGTGTGTGTGTTGTATATACATATATACATGTATGTATGTATATGTATACAGAGAAAGTGTGAGAGAAAGAGAGAAAACGGGAGAGTGAGATAAAGAAAGAAAACGGGAGAGTGAGAGAGATATTTGCTCAAAAATATCTATGCATATATATAATATACATTCCTATGTTCATACATAAATGTATACACACACGCACACACCCATATGTGTGTATACAATTTGTGAATTTTTTTATAGTAGCGTACGTAAGTATACATCTTTATGTGTGTGTAATACGTGTTTGTATGTATTCATGTATGAAAATATATGCATATATATATATATATATAAATTTATGCATTTAGTAATTATGTAGTATGTATATACATATATATATATTGAAATATGTATATATTCTGTGCATTCGAATGTGTGTTTGTTTGTGTATGCATGTATGTATGTATGTATGTATGTATGTATGTATGTATGTATGTGCGTGTGCATGTGGGTGTGAAAACTAGAATAATCATATAGAATTAGTTGTGAAAATTCCTGGAGATTTTGTCACAGTTGTCAGCGTTTCCATCACTTAACCACCATTTTCGAAGAATGGGAATGTATATAGAGAACTTAACCACAAGCAATTATCAATTCTCTCAAAAGTTTTGCTTACTTTCTCCCGAAGAAGACAAATGGAAGGAAACATCGTGAGTAGGAATGGTGAAATACCATTAACGCTAAAAAGAAACGGAAAACAGTAAAAAATATTTATATATATATATGATTTATACTTATAGAGTCTAAAAGAAAGTAAAAAAGAAAGAAAGAATGAATGAATGAAAGAAAGAAAGAAAGAAAGAAAGAAAGAAAGAAGGAAAGAAAGAAAGGAAGAATGAAAGAAAGAAAGAAAGAAAGAAAGAAAGAAGGAAAGAAAGAAAGAAGGAAAGAAAGAAAGAAACATAAAGACTACGTACTTTCACCACAAGCGAGAATTCGCAACATACTTATGCTTTTGTGCTAACAAACAAACACGTACAGATACATAGAACACACATAGGTACACACACTCATACCGAAACACACTGGTGTATATGTACATAATATGACACACACAAGCTGTCATATACTAAGACACAAACACCCACACACACTCATATATTTGCGTACACAAGTGTGTGCGTGTGTACATGCGTTTGTGTTCATACATGTATA
>NC_068993.1:15847352-15848357 GCF_001194135.2 Octopus bimaculoides
TATATATATATATATATATATATATATATATATGTATATATATATATATATATACATATATACATATATATATATATATATATATATTTATAGACATATAGATAGATAGATAGAGATATGTATATTTTTATCTATCAATATATATATATATATATATATTTATACCATATATACATGGATACATGTATGCATATGCGTTTGGGTGTATATGCATGTCTGAGTATTATGCATAAATATATGTAAGTGGGTGTCTATGCATGTAATGTATAATTTCTATATACATTGACTTGTGTTCATCTGTATAAACATAAATATACATATATATATACATGTATGTAATTATTAAAGATTATATGACTTATAGTGTGTAAATTTTCTATCACATTTTATTTTGTATATTTTTTACTGCTCAGATTTTTTACTTCAAGAATATAGTTTTCTTATTTTATTTTTCTTCCATTTTGTTTGATTCATCGGTTACATTTTCAAACGGTTGAAATCGTCTTTGAAATTGAACGTATTTATTTTAGTATTTATTTATATTTAGTTATATATATATATAATACACACAGACACACACATATATATATACTCGTGTATGTATATATATATATATATATATATATATATATATATATATATATATATATATAGGCATGTATGAGTTAAAATCACAAATGTGTGTAGTTGTAAAAGCGACACCATATATGTCCTTGTTGAGTTGTTAGTGGCTATAGTTTTGTTGTCAACATAAAATACTTAGATATAGTGTCATAACAATGTTCATCCAATATACTAAAAAGAAAAGAAATAAAAAATGTGCAGAAATACATAGATATGTGCATATAAGTAACATTGATAAGAACTAGATATGACGTAATTATGTAATTGGCGAAATGAGGTGTCGGTATGTTTGTCAACATATACACTCATACATACATACATACATACACATATATATATATATGTATATATATATATATATATATATATATATATATATAT
>NC_068993.1:15848545-15850426 GCF_001194135.2 Octopus bimaculoides
TATATATATCTGTGTGTGTATGTATGTATATATATATATATATACATATATATATATATATCATATACAAAAATGGGACAAGAAGAAGGGACCACAAAACATCCAGATAGACGATACAAAGAAAATAAGGAGGGGTCATTCGGAGTTTTGTATCCTCTGTCGAGTTCCAGATTATCTTTGCAATTTCGGCTGGTTATACTCGAGATTGCTCCAATCCGGCCAGCCCCAATGAAAAATCTACGCTACGAGCATTAGATTTCCTGGAATCGAAAACAAGGGCGGGATAAAAAAAAAAACAGAGAAGTGTTACACAAATATAAAAGCAATTAACAGGACATAACAACATGTGCCTTTTGACTAAGGACGAATTAAGTTAAGCTGCCACGTGTTGAAGCAAAGCCTTACGGCAGGAAGGATGTGTGTATTCAATCTCATCACGCTCTTGCAGATTTGGACCTGAATGCGCTTGTTGCTGTGTTTCAGTAGCGAAAAGCATTTTCGTGTCCGCGTCCAATGCAACGTCTTTCGAATAAATATATATATACACATCATTGTTTTAATTCACGCAGTTTTCTTTGCTCATGACTATTTAGTATCAGTTTGACGAGTCTTATAACACAAGAACAAGTATTTTGTTTGCTTGGTTACTCTTTTACATTTTTCAGTCATTTGACTGCGGCCATGCTGGAGCACCGCCTTTAGTTGAGCAAATCGATCCCAGGACTTATTCTTTGTAAGCCTAGCACTTATTCTACCGGTCTCTTTTGCAGAACCGCTAAGTGACGGGGACGTAAACACACCAGTATCGGTTGTCAAGCGATGTTGGGGGGACAAACATAGACACACACACACACACACATATATACATATATATACGACAGGCTTCTTTCAGTTTCCGTCTACCAAATCCACTCATGTATATATATATATATGTATATGTATGTATGCATGTATGCATGAATATATGTATATATACATGTATAAATGCAAGTACGAATCAAAATGTATGATTGCACATCTGCATCGATGCATTATATATATAAATACATTTGTTTGTGTGTTTGTGGGTATTCGTTTGCTCGATATATATGTCCGTACGTAACGAAAGAGTAAGTAGATGTGAATGTATGTATGTATGTATGTATGTATGTATACATGTATGTACTCATATGTGCATGAACGTATGTGTATGCATGTATAAATGACTGTACCTCTGTATCAACGATGTATTATTGGTTTGTGTGTGCCTTAGTGTGTATCTGTGTGTGTGTGTGAGAGAGAGGGAGAGAGAGAGAGAGAGGGAGAGAGAGAGATAGAGAGAGAGAGAGAACGTGTATGTTTATCTGCTTGTATACATATGTTCTTGCGTGAACGTGAACATATGTATGTATATGTATACAAACACACGCACATACACACCTATATATATATATATATATATATGTGTGTGTGTTTGCATACATGTTTGTATGAATGTATGTGTACGGATATGTGTATAAATGTATGTGTATGTATATATACATATATACCAACATATATATGTTATGTGTGTATATATATATGTATATATACACGCGCATGCCCGCGCGCACACATACACACACATATATACATGTGCGTATGAATGTATGTGTATGCATGTATAAATCTAACATGAGACTATACGTCTGCATCGTTGTATTACGTATGTGTGTGTATGTGTCTATGTGTGTGTGTGTTTGCGTGTGTGCGTGCGTGCGTGTGTATGTGTGTATATGCATATACGCGTGTGTGTGTATGCGTATGTATTGCTAACGCCTGCGAACACATACGTGTTGGACGTATGACTAGGTTGTGTCTTTGATGCCTGACACTTAGTAATCGCCATCTCGCTCCAAAAGG
>NC_068993.1:15851020-15853116 GCF_001194135.2 Octopus bimaculoides
ATATATATATATATATATATATATATATAAGTCACCACAACTAAAATACGTACGCACACACACACACAAATAAACACGTATATATAATCATTAGAAAGCTCTGTGACGAGAAGTTCTTCGCAACGAATGAGCTGGAGTGGTACAAACGTACGGTTGTCACGTAAGTACGTTTGGCTCTAAAGACCTCAATTTAGCCAAACAATTTCAGGTGCAGGAAATATTGATTTTAAATTTTGGCAGTTGACCAGTAATTTCCGGGGAGGATGTTTAGTCTTTTACATTGACCCCGTTGCGCAAGTGCTAGTTGTTTTATCGACCCCGGAAGGATGAAGAACGAAGTTAACCTCGGTGGAATTTGAACTCAGAACTTAAAGGACACACTGAAATGCCGCGAAGAATTTTGCCAGCCGTGTTAACGATTCTGCCAGCTCGCTGCTTTAAATTAAGTAAATATTATTTTCAAATTTTAGCACAAGGCTACCAATGTTGGTCAGCGAGCTATCAGAATCGTTAACACGGAGGGCAAAATCCTTCGCGGAATTTCGTGTGGATTACATCGGTCTCTAATGATCAGCTGGTACTTATTTATTCGACCCCGAAAAGTTGAAAAGCAAAGTCGACCTCGGCGGCATTTGAAGTCTAAACATAAAAAACGGACAAATGCTTAGCAGCATTTCGTCCGGCGTGCATACGATTCTGCTAATTCACTGCTTTCGATCTTGGAAACGTTAATTAACAACTATTTATAATATACACATATACAAACAGTAATAAACAGTAATAAATAGCTTCTGTAATATTCCTAAGATAATTCCAGACATTGACCCCAGCTGAGCACTGGCGTCAATGTAATCGACTTACTCTCTTTCCGGAAATTGCTGGCCTTGTGCCAAAATTTGAAATAAACATACGAAGGGATGCTGAAAAGTTCCTGGCTTTGGGTAAAATAAAATTCTGGAGGATCAGTTAATTGTGATTTTATCTAACATATCTCCCTCTCAGGTCCACATACTTACTACAGCCATCTTCTAGTTTTTGCAAGCCATATAAAAGAACTTGGAAGTTTGGGCTTCCAACCAAGCTTTTCGTAACAACCATAAAGCCAGGAACTTTTTCAGCTCTCCCTCGTAGTTAACGTAATACTAAAAAGCATACGGCAATATGCCATTATATATTATATTACCAAATATATTGGAATATATTTCACCGTATCATATAATTCAGTATAACCATATAATATAAAATCAACATGGCGTGGTAAAGGTGCTTTGTTGTTGGCACTCCGTCGCTTACGACGTCGAAGGTTCCAGTTGATCCAATCAACGGAACAGCCTGCTCGTGAAATTAACGTGCAAGTGGCTGAGCACTCCACAGACACGTGTATCTTTAACGTAGTTCTCGGGGATATTCAGCGTGACACAGTGTGACAAGGCTGACCCTTTGAATTACAGGCACAACAGAAATAGGAAGTAAGAGTGAGAGAAAGTTGTGGTGAAAGAGTACAGCAGGGTTCGCCACCATCCCCCACCGGAGCCTCGTGGTGCTTTAGCTGTTTTCGCGCAATAAACACTCACAACGCCCGGTCTGGGAATCGAAGCCGCGATCCTATGACCGCGAGTCCGCTACCCTAACCACTGGGCCATTGCGCCTCCACTGGTAGAGATGCTACAAGCAGAGAAATCAGGATCGTTTATATTGTGGTTCCTCTAAGATGAAAACTTGCCAGTTACTACACCAACGTGTCGATTACAAACGCATGTACGCAGGTAGTCGTATAATAACAGTGCAGGTACCTCTACATCTTGATAGACTCATTCTAACATATGTTGTGCTTTCTTTAATTTTGGGACCCATAAAATATACAGCATAATCACTTGGTTAATTTCCTTCTCGTATAAAGTTTCGGTCATGTGTCGTTGTAAGAAATAAATTTAACTTTTTTTGTGTGCCCTTCTACTTCCCCCCTCTCTCCTTTTCTCTCTCTTCCTCTATCCCACTCTTACTCCCCTCCCCCATCTCTCTCTCTCACTCTCTCTTTCTCTCTCTCTCTCTCTCTCTCTCTCTATATATATATATATATATATATATATATATAT
>NC_068993.1:15853339-15856170 GCF_001194135.2 Octopus bimaculoides
GTGTGTGTGTCTGTGTGTGCATATATGTGTGTGCTTGTATACGTATTTATGTATACATATATATATATATATATATATATATATATATATATGTGTGTGTGTGTGTGTGTGTGTATGAGCATGTATATGTATGTATGTATGTATGTATGTAGGTAGGTAGGTAGGTAGGTAGGTAGGTAGGTAGGTTTCAATATGCTTATACATGAGTATATTCACAGACAACCCCCATACTTGCAAACACGTGCATACATACATGGATGCACACATGTAAACATACATACATACATACATACATACACACATACATGCATACATGCACATGTATGTGTGCGTGTGTGCGTGTGTGTGTATATACGTAGGCCAGAATTTCCCTATTACCGCGCGTTCTTCATAAAACATCTCGCTGTCGTCTTAGTTGAATTTGATCCATTGAACTCTTTACAGTTGAAAGTGTTCCTTGAGGGAGTCAGTACTGCTCCTTATTAGATTGAGAATCAATAAGAAAGTTTCGAAACAAAAGTCAACGGACGCCTGTGCCGACATCGTCTCTCCGCATGTTTCATTGCTTCTGCGTTTCTCACAAGCCTCCTCGTTCGTTGTACAGCTACATCAGGTGAAATATAAAACTTTTGCTTTTGCTATTTTTATTAGTCTTTCTTTCACACGGCTATTCAAACGCCAAACCAGCCTTCCATACTAATGACACGTCATAGACTGTAAAATGTTAGTAATAAGAACAACAGCAGTATTACTACTACTACTACTACTACTACTACTACTACTACTACTACTACTACTACTGCTGCTGCTGCAACTACTACTGCTGCTACTATACTACTATAAATACCACGACTACAAATAATAATAATAATAATAATAATAATAATAATGATAATAATAATAATAATAATAATGATAATAATAATAATAATTTTTATTATTATTAGGTATAATAAAAAATATTCTGACAAGTACATAACAAAAACACCAGGACTTACAAATATATATAATATACAGAAAATTGCACTACGCAAAACACTTTCAATACAGTAACCATAAGAGCATCACAGCAAAACACAGCACATACCCAAGTCACACAGAGCTGCGCTCGGTAGTGAAGTGAAAGCACGTTATAAAAATAAAACTACTGAACAACAACAATAATGATAATAATGATGATAACAAAACCCTTTCTACTAAAGGTACAAGGCCTGAAAATTTGGGTAAGGGGACTAGACGATTACATCGACCTCATTGTTTCACTGGTACTTAATTTATCGATCCCGAAAGGATGAAATGCCAAGTCGACCGCGGCGGAGTTTGAACTCAGAACATAGCGACATGCTAACGTTTCTTGATTCTTTATTGCCCACAAGGGGCTACACACAGAGGAGACAAACAAGGACAGACAAACGGATTAAATCGATTATATCGACCCTAGTGCGTAACTAGTATTTATTTAATCGACTCCGAAAGGATGAAAAGCAAAGTCGACTTCGGCGGAATTTGAACTCAGAACGTAGCGGCAGACGAAATACCGCTAAGCATTTCGCCCAGTGTGCCAACGATTCTGCCAGCTCGCCGTACTACTACTACTACTTTCCCTAAACATCCATGCCTGTTTGCAGCCTTTTAGTCATTCCGTGTTACATGTGAAGAATATAAAACTTTCTATTCATAAATCACAAGCTTCTCTGATGGCTGAAGAAAACGGGGAACATGTATTATATATAATGCATGGACACCAAGGAAATATATTCTGTGTAACGTTGTTGTTGGCACTCCGTCGCTTACGACATCGAGGGTTCCAGCTGATCCGATCAACGGAACAGCCTTCTCGTGAAATTAACGTGCAAGTGGCTGACCACTCCACAGACACGTGTACTCTTAACGTAGTTCGCGGGGATAGTCAGCGTGAAACAGTGTGACAAGGCTGGCCCTTTGAATTACAGGCACAACAGAAACAGGAAGTAAGAGTGAGAGAAAGTTGTGGTGAAAGAGTACAGCGAGTCTGCTGCCCTAACCACTGGGCCATTGCGCCTCCACTCTCTGTGTATCACACGTGATACATAAGACAGGTAAACGGTTAAATACTCTAACTACTTGATTTACAGATATTAACAGCGGGTAGCAAACCGTCTGGAGGTATTATATGTGTGCTTCTATTGCTTAATATAGTAAGAGAATGGTGTGTCTTTCGTTTGACGCTGTGAAAATGCAGCAGAGTATTTGACATATGTGTACTATCGAAGCACCGGACGTATTTATAGTCATAATGCTATGTAGGAGATGTGTGAAATGACAATGCCAGCAACCATGAGCACCACAGAATACTATAAGCGATAACTGGACGAATAAAAACGTCAGTAGTGACAGCAATAGGAAAGGCAATGAGAAAGGTAATGAATATCTTCATACAGCCATAGTGACTGTAATTGTTGACATCAAATCCAAGAACAAAAGGCTTTACACGATCGGAGCTGACTTTATGTTTCATAACAACAACAACAACAACAACAACAGAAACAACAGCTGTAACGTGAATCGTGAACACCATCAACGGATGTAGGTTCGTAGAGGGAAGAAGATGAAAAACTAGAACATGAACATCGACAACAAGAACGACGAAGACGACGACCACAACAAAAACAAGGCAACAAAGACAACGATAATACTAATACTAATCTGATTACTAATATTAATACTACTAATAATATTGCTACTACTACTACTACTAATAATAATAATAATAATAATCATAATAATAATAATAATAATAGTAAGAAGAAGAAGAAGAAGAAGAAGAAGAAGAAGAAGAATGATGATGACGA
>NC_068993.1:15856381-15858748 GCF_001194135.2 Octopus bimaculoides
TCGTCGTCGTCGTCGTCGTCGTCGTTGTCGTGTTCATGATGATGAGGAGGAGGATGATGATGATGATGATGATGATGATGATGATGATGATGATGATGGTGGTGATGATGATTTTCACTACGACGACGACGACGATGATGATGACGATAATGACGACGATAAGGATGGATTTATTAACCACCAATGCTCGCACAATTTCAAAGTTATTACAATGGCAAGGTTGCCAAAAAACAAAAACAAAAAAAAAACAGAGAGAAGTGACATTTTACGTGTAAACAAAATGCAATCAAAAACCAAACGTGGCAACATTGAAATTTTAACAAAGAAATCTCCCCCAAAAGGGAAAAGACACTTCTACTGAAGTCTTACTCGTCGAATCTCACCGAAAACACCCGATTAATCTGGCAAGTACCTGCCCTCTCTAAATCATTTTTCAATCTACAGATACATGCTCAAAGAAAGCGGTGAGCTGGCAGAAACGTTAGCATGCCGGACGAAATGCTTAGCGGTATTTCATCTGCCTTTACGTTCTGAGTTCAAATTCCGCCGTGGTCAACTTTGCCTTTCATCCTTTCGGGGTCGATAAATGAAGTACCAGTTACGCACTGGGGTCGATGTAATCGACTTAATCCGTTTGTCTGTCCTTGTTTGTCCCCTCTATGTTTAGCCCCTTGTGGACAATAAAGAAATAAGATACATGCTGAAAGAAAGTCTGTTGAATAAGCTCATGATGAACATTCCAACCCTTCTTTCAACAAACGTTCTGAGAAACAGAAATTGTCTCTCTCCACTTTTCTTTTCCTTTTCGAGTGAAATTTCAAATAGTTGATGACGGTTTTCCCGAAGTAGGAGGTGTCTGGGCCTAGACCTGTCGATCTGGTCCACAACAGACGATCTCTTTGGCAAATGAGAAAAGAATTGAAAACGCTGCTGCTTCTACGACTACTAAAATTACTGCTGCTGCTGCTGCTGCTGTTGCTTCTGCTGCTCCGACTGTAGTAGTAGTAGTAGTGGTAGTAGTAGTAGTAGTAGTAGTAGTAGAAATACAACAACTACTACTACTACTGCTGCTGTTGTGCTACCACTGCTACGAAGAGAGAAGAAGAAGAAGAAGAAGAAGAAGAAGAAGAACAACAACAACAACAACAACAACAACAACAACAACAACAGCAACAACAAGAAGATCATTAATAATTGCAACAGCAATAATCATCATCATAGTAACAACAACAACAACAACAATAATAATATTAATAATAATAATAATAATAATAATAATAATAATAATAATAATAATAATAATAATAACAATAAGGTGACAATAATAAACTAAACAACAAATGAAAGAGGGGTTTTATAGAAACGATAGAGATGTCGCAAACAAAAAATTATAATAAACATAGAAAACAAAACCACAAAAAAAAACAAAGAAATATGGCGCAGATTTCGTTAATTTAACGACAAAAAAAAAAAGAAAAGAAAAGGAAAAAAAAAAGAGACTTGTAATATAGCCGAGCCGAGCAGCTGGTGTGAAATGATTGAGCAGATGACTTCAATGTTAATGTATTGTTAGAGGTAAAGACAGCTTAGAATAACAAGAAAGACAAGATTTGCTGCTAGTTTAGGTGCTGGACATAGGGTGGTGGCGGCTGCAGTGGTGGGTATGGTGGAGGTGGTGGTGGTAGTAGTAGTAGTACTAGTAGTAGTAGTAGTAGTAGTAGTAATAGCTGTCGTCTTCGTTGTTGTTGTTGTGTATTGATGTTCGCTGTTTGACTGATGAAGAAAGATAAGCATGTGCCCTTGTATGCATTATTATTATTATTATTATTATTATTATTATTATTATTATTATTATTATTATTATTATTGTTGTTGTTGTTGTTTTTGTTGTTGTTGTTGTTGTTGTTGCTGTTGTTGTTGTTGTTATCGTTATCAGTATTATTATTATTATTATTGTTATTATTATTATTATTATTATTATTATTATTATTATTATTATTATTATTATTATTGTTATTATTATTGTTAATATTATTATTGCTTTTTTGATTTTAAAGTGCTATTTATAAATGCCCATCGACTGTAAATCTTGACCATCATCTCGTAGACAGACCAAATGGAATATATATATATATATATATATATATCAATACTAACATATATACGTATTCATATATATATGCATATATATATATATATATATGTGCATGTGTATAAATGTGTTTGTATGTATGTATATATATGTGCATGTGTATAAGTGTGTTTGTATGTATGTATGTATATGTACATATGCATACATATATATATATATATGTGCGTATATGTATATATATATATATATATATATATATATATATATATATATAT
>NC_068993.1:15860990-15867547 GCF_001194135.2 Octopus bimaculoides
ATAATACAACTATTTATTATTATTATTATTATTATTATTATTATCATCATCATCATCATCATCATCATCATCATCATTGTCCTTATTATTGTCATTATCACCATCAACATCTTTATTTATTTTTTTCCTCTAGTTCTTGTTGTTATTGTTATTGTCATTACCATTGTTGTTGATGCCGTTGTCGATTTTGGAGGTATTCGTTATATGGCTTTTTTTCTTTATTTTTAACGAATTGAAGAACCAGCAAGCATAAAAGTCTTACGCGGCCGACCCAGACACGTCGTAAATCTTTCAGGTTTAGTAGTATAGACAAGGAATTTTAAATATACCATTCTTGATGATCATTCATTCATTCATTCATTCATTCATTCATTTATTTATTCATCGATTCTTTCTCTCTTTCCTTCCTTCTATATTTCTTTCTCTGTTTTCTTTGTGCTTTTTATTCCTTTCTTTGGTTCGTTCGTTTCTTCGTTCGTTCGTTCGTTCCTTGTACTAAATTGCAAGGTAGCGCTGGTGATATGTGAGACGGCAAAAGAAGACAAAAATCATCAATCAATATCTCTAAAGTAATTATTCTTCATTACTGATGCTTTTAATTCGTTGCTAGTTCTTCAGTTTGTAGGAGGAGTAACGTCCAATTGGATTAGTCGTTCGTTTTGTGAATGAGTGAGTTCATAACACGAAATAATTGGCACATGAGCTCGTGACTCTTCTATTGTGTTGTACAAGACGCTGTACTCTGTTTTCTAAGGCAAATACAGTTAACACCACCCGTTTCCCGTTAGCTTGGAACTGATGAAATATAACTAAACAAAAAAAAAAAAAATATTTCTTCTCTCTTCTTAATCGGCTTTATACCATTAAAAGTGCTCTTGACAGAATGAAATCTTTGGCGCCCTTTGCAATACTTGGCTTATTTTTTTTTCCATATCACATGCTTATGGGAGTGCTTCCCCTTTACTTAATTTCAGTCCTATGTAACGTAGTGAATCATGAATAACAATGTAATGAAACACTCGTCAATTAACGTACAAATCTATATATAAACGCCCCATCTATAAGATAAGCCCCTGTATAATGCGCTACCATATGTCAGACGCACCACATGTATAATACGCCTCCATGTCTAAAACGATCCCCACTGTGTAATACGGAGATTAAATTATGTGAGAATCTTAATATCATGTATAAAGCTCTGCTGCACCACAACTACAGAGGTATATAATCTACTGTTCTTTTATTCGTTTACTTGTTTCATGACTGCGGCCACACTGGGGCATCGTATGGAAGAATTTTTCGTCGAATAAATTCATCTCAGTACTTATTCTTTTTATACCTGATACTTATTCTATCGTTTCTTTTGCCAAACCATTAAATTACGGGGATATAAACACACAAACACCGGTCAAGAAGCGGCGTGAATGGATACAAACAGACAAAAGAAGTACACACATAGATAGATAGATAATGGGCTTCTTTCAGTTTCCGTTAAGCATATCCAACCGCAAGACTTTGGTTAGCCCGAGGCTATACTAAGAGACATCTGCCCAAGGTGCCACGGTGGAACTAAACCCGGAACCATGTGGTTGGCAAGCAAACTTCTTATTTCTTTATTGCCCACAAGGGACTAAACATAGAGGGGACAAACAAGGACAGACAAAAGGATTAAGTCGATTACATCAACCCCAGTGCGCAACTGGTACTTAATTTATCGACCCTGAAAAGATGAAAGGCAAAGTCGACCTCGGCGGAATTTGAACTCAGAACGTAACGGCAGACGAAATACCACTAAGCATTTCGCCCGGCGTGCTATCGTTTCTGGCAACTCACCGGCAAGCAAACTTCTTCCCACACAACTACGCCTGCGCTAATATTAGTATTTGGTATTTCATTTTATTTAACATAAATTGATAAATAACAAAAAAAAACAAAAAAAAGATATAGTAAACTAAAAAAAAATCTCAAAGCTTCCTATCATTATTGAGCTGTTTCCTTACTGAAAGCGGATGGGGAATGGGCGAAGAATCTTTGCAGTATAATGCCATGTATTATACGAACCATTAATTTTAATCCAGATTTCAAGTGGAAGGAAAATACGTGGTAGAAATAATACCTTCCCATACGCTAATTCTCTACAAATAAATAGTAAAATTTGAGGAAACTGGTGGTGATGGTGTACGTCGGTGAAACATCTATAATGAAGCTCATGAATTTGATAACTTCAATTACGTTCAGGATTAGAAGATTTTAACGTTTCAGCAATATCTCTTCATCTGAGTGGTTTTCTTTTCATTTATTTTTTTCAGATAAAAAAAAACTAAGTTTTATATCTCTACTATCACATCATACGAAGCTGCGCAAACTAATAACAACTTACTATAATGGGTATTATTACCTCCGTCTGTCTGTTCCCTCTTCACGGTCAAACGGCTGGGTAAATGGTCACGATGCTTTTTGGGATTACAAAGGAGGTTATCAGGAAGGTTTTTAGCGAAAAAAAATGTGAAAAAGTATGAATATTTAGTGGATATTGAGGGTAGTTGCTCAGTTTACGAGCGTAAAAAAAGTAAATAGAAATTAAGGGGGGATAACTAATAAAAGAAGCAAAGGGAAGTAAGTCAACTTCTTACTATAATGGGCGTTATGTCTGTCTGTCTGTCCGTCTATCTGTCTATCCGTCTGTCTGTTCCCTTTTCACGGTCAAACAGCTGGACAAATGGTCGCGACGTTTTTCGGGATTGTGAAGAAGGTAATCAGGAAAAAGTGTGAAAATGTATGATTGTTTAGTGGATATTCAGTTTTGTATTAATAAATCACCGTTGACATTTTTTTTTTCGGTATAGTTCGTGAATTTAGAGGGTTCAGATTTGCTATACTATCCCTTTATTTCTCATTGTAGATGGGCTGATTCCTAAATATCCTGTTTTGTATATTTTCATGGGTCAACTATGAAAATTGGATTTGAATGTTTTCTGTTTTTATTGGCTGCATACTACTACTACTAATAATAATAATAACAACAATAATGGGACCCCGAGGAGATGGAGTATCCCATATTTTATAATATTTTATAATATGTATTAATCATTCTGGATATTGCATCGAAATGTACATAGGTCATTATTATTATTATTATTATTATTATTATTATTATTATTATTATTATTATAAAGTATTTTCAATGAATCAGTTTTGAGTTCTATTTAAAGTCGATATATATATATATATATATATATATATATATATATATATATAGATAGATAGATAGATAGATAGATAGATAGAAAGATAGATAGATAGATAGATGGATAGATAGATAGATAGATAGATAGATAGATAGATACATACATACATACATACATACATACATACATGCATACATACATACATACATACATATATACATGCATACATACATACACCATACATATACATTTATATACATATAATAAATATATGTACGTTTACATGTATGCCTGAATGTACGTATACCAACACATTTCAAACCTGTTTCTTACATACACAGAGATGCGACTGCTTGTACCATTAACCTATACTATTCTGCAATTATCTATTTTACCGCTAGACAGATTTAAGAATTCCTGGACATGACGATGGCCTTAGAGCAGTAACGGTGGTGTGTGGTTGTAAACCTTGAAATCTTCAATTTGAGTAAGACCAAAAGCTCTGTTAAAATAGCCAGCTAAATATTTACACACGCTAAAAGGTTTTGATAATGATTTAACATCTCTGAAGATTAAAACTTAATTCCCCACCAAGCAATACTTTTATTCTCAATTAGTAGTTATTCACAGCTACTTATAAAACATTGCCAACATCATATTTATATACACACACGCACACACACACAGACCGAAATGAAGAAGAAAAGAAAACGAAGAAATATAAAAAAAAAAACAAAGACACAAGGAGACGGAGGGACAGAGAGGGGTGAAAGAGAGAGAGAGAGAGAGAGAGAGAGAAAGCGATAGAAGGCAAGAATGAGTAACAGAAAAATAGTGAGGGACTTGGGTATATACAAAGAGGTAAACAGACAGACAAATAGACAGACAGACAGACAGACAGGTAGATTGACAATCAGGTAGTTAAACAGACAGGTAGACAGATAGACAGACAGCAATAAACAATTAAGCACAAATATACATATAAATGTGTGTATGCATGTGTGTCTGTATCTGTGTGTGTATGGCAAGGAGTGTTTGTGTGTATATCGAAAGCGTATATAGTCGTGAAATGCTCGAAATACGAGAGTAAAAAACAGCCAACAACAGATGAAGGGTCGTTCTTTGTGCTGTTTGTCTTCTTTTCCTTTTTTCGCTGTTCGAAAAAATAGTTCATATTCCATGTACTCGTACTTCGTATTATCTGTTGTACACGTTTCGTAACGTCCTGTGCCCACATATTCATATATATATATATATACACGTATAGATATATGTACATATATGTCTGTATATATGCATATATATATATATCATTTATATATTTATATATATGATTAAACGCATACATATAGAAAGATAGGTAGATAGAAAGAGAAATACAGACGGACAGACAGACAGATAGGTAAACAGACATGTAGACAGACAGACAGAGTGTGTGTCAGTTAAAAAAGATATTGGGTGGGAGAAATTATCGTCTCGTATATTTTGCTCTTGCTTTTGTAACCCTAGGATTCAAGAAGCCCGTAGAAAATCGAACAGAAATGTTCGATCTGTAAGTGACTAAGACTTGAGTCTTAATCTAATGAATCTGTCAAAGCCGAATTGCGAACTTCCATTTTACTTCTACAAGTAAAATATAGTTACATGACCACTAATTGAGTTGACGTAACAAGCCATAAAACTTTATTTAAGCTTATATCGTTAAAGAAGACAATATTTTTTTAATTTTATCTAAATGACTAATTCTAACCGATATAATATCAAATACTTAATGAATCTATATGTATAAAGATGTATGTTTCTATCTAGCTTTGGTAACTCAAACAGACTAAAAAGTTAACAGTAATCGGCTTTGGTAGAGGTTATGGCGGGAACGTTAGCGATTATGTTGGATGTTGATAATGGTGAAAGGACAAATGTACGGAGAAAAAGAGAGAGAGAGAGAGAAAGTGAGAGAGAAAGAGAAAGAGTGAGAGAAAGAGAAAGAGTGAGAGAAAGAGAAAGAGTGAGAGAAAGAGTGAGAGAAAGAGAAGGAGTGAGAGAAAGAGCAAGAGTGAGAGAAAGAGAAAGAGTGAGAGAAAGAGAAAGAGTGAGAGAAAGAGAAAGAGAAAGAGAAAGCGTGAGAGAAAGAGAAAGAGAGAGAGAGTGGGGAGACAGACAGGCAGAGATAGACAGACAGACAGACAGACAAACAGAGTGACTGTCAGAAAGAGAAACAGAGACAGAGACAAGGAAAGTATGGTGAAAGGAAAAAGAAGTGAAAATAGTAATATCTGTGTAGAGGAGAAAAGATAGAGAAATTAAGACAGAACATTCTACGAAGTTAGAGTCTGGCTGAAAGAGAGAGAGAGAGGGGGGGAGAGAGAGTTTCGGTAAGCATGCAAGAGGAAGTGGTGAAAGTAACATGGAGATTTTAAGTAAGAAGTGAGAAGGCAAAATGAAAGAATAGGAAAATGAGACGTGGCAAAGTTTGTGATGTATGGCGTCTTTCGTTGTTCTCCATTAACCCTCTCTCTATTTCTTTCTGCGTTTATTCGGAGTGTTATTGAGGTGCGTCTTAGAATTTAAAATAATTACTTCTGATTTTGGCACATGGTCAGTTATTTTGCGGATGGAAGTTAGTCGATATGAAAGTATTATTGTTCTACGAGAACAATAACTATTATAAATATTCTGAATATACCTGTGTATCGAGAGGTAAAAGTTATTCCCACTTAAACGTGGATGATCTCTTAGAATAAACTTTACTGCTGTGGAAACCATGAGAGAAACTTTCATAAAGACCTTTGGTGCAAAATGCACGCTTGCTTATATCGCTAGCGAGACCCCCAACTACGCCGGCACAGATGCCACAAGATAGACAGATAGACAGATAGATAGATACATACATACATACATACATACATACATACATACATATGCCCCAACTGAATTCTTCTGCAGTCTTATACATTCTTATGCAACAAAGTCCCGAAATCTAATTCTGTCAATGGTTTCTCATGTGTCTTTGGAAAATTCGCGAGAGAAATATTTCACATATATCACGTCTACAAAACGGATAGCATGTCGTACCAGCAAGTGACAGAAGACGAAAAGCTTGTCATTCGATAACCTAACATGTTGTGATACGTATTGTTCAAAATCTATACAAGAGAGACGCATATTGAGATTAATGCATCCATCTTTGTATACATTTACGACATGCTTTTCTATGTGAGATTTCATGAATAAATGTATGTGCTTGAGCTTGTGAAAATAACTTGTATGCGTGCGTACGTATGTATGTATGTATGTATGTGTGTGTATGTGTGTATATATGTATATACATGTATGCATACATATATATATATATATATATATATATATATA
>NC_068993.1:15868438-15872393 GCF_001194135.2 Octopus bimaculoides
AAAGTGACTTTTAGAATAAGTACTTGGAAATATAAATCCTGGAGTCGACTTTTTCCACTAAGAGTCTTCAAGGCCATCATTGAACTGTAGTACATTTAAGTTCATATTGGCTTTATATAACCTCTTTTAAGTTAAACATTTCATGGGTAGGTGGTGCTGTGTTGAATGATAATTAGTTTGAAAAGTAGGTTCTGATGGAAAAAAATTTATAGAAGACTTTCAGTGATGAAATTTGGAGTCGAGTTAATGTTCAAAATTCAGTTATTGCATGTAGAACTTTGTAATCAAGTGTGCCCGTTTTGGTGTGTCAGCTTCAGTTCTTGGAGTTATTTTTTTAGGTTTCGCAAGTGAAAGGCTTATTTGTTCAGCAGATCGGTCACTAACCTTAGCTGTTGTTCATTTTATCTGGAGACTAATGTCCTTCGGTCATGCGGTTTTCAAAGTTTCACAAAAGAATACAAGTATGCGGAAAAGTCACTTGGTCGGGAGACTTCTTTACTTTTTGTTGTTGTTATTCAGATTTAATTAGTCTGTTTTGGGAAGTTGGAGGTTAAAATATTAGCAAAGCTTCATTTGTCCTATTATCGAAATGATGTATGTATGTATGTATACATACATACATACACACGCATAGACATACACATGCATATATAACATACACACACATCCTCACATACATATGTGTGTGTGTGTGTGTGTGTGTGTGTACGAAGGGAGGCAAGGAGAGAGGAGATGAAATGTTATTATCGAAATGGTAAATGGTTCTCACTGACGAAGCCGATTTGAAAATAAAACACAATTCTCTCAATCCATTTTAACCGTTTCTACTCTAGGCACAAGGCCCGAAATTTTGGAGGAGGAGGCTATTCGATTGGATCGACCCCAGTACGCAACTGGTACTTAATTTTCGACCCCGAAAGGATGAAAGGCGAAGTCAACCTCGGCGGAATTTGAACTCAGAACGTAGAGAGAGACGAAACACCGCTAAGCATTTCGCCCGGTGTGCTAACGTTTCTGCCAGCTCTCCGCCTTCTCTCAATCCATTTATAACGAAACACAAGACTGAAAAACTTAAACAGAAACGACAAAATAACTAAGATCAATTTATAAACGTTTAGAACGATACAGTAACAGGAGACCAGTTGTGAGATTTTAACAATTTCAAATTTCAAATGCAACACACGTTATAAATAACGGAATCCAGATGGAAAAGTAGTTTTCTCCAGCGACAGGGAATAAGAGTAGAAATAAATTTGAAACTCTTCCAAGAAACGTGGAATCGAAATCTTAGACAACAAAATTGCAGTATGAACTACAATTATTGACAATTCAAGTGGAGGCGCAATGGCCCAGTGGTTAGGGCAGCGGACTCGCGGTCATAGGATCGCGGTTTCGATTCCCAGACCGGGCGTTGTGGGTGCTTATTGAGCGAAAACACCTAAAGCTTCACGAGGATCCGGCAGGGGATGGTAGCGAACACTGCTGTACTTTTTCACCACCACTTTCTCTCACTCTTTCTTCTTGTTTCTGTTGTACCTGTAATTCAAAGGGCCAGCCTTGTCACACTGTGTCACGCTGAATATCCTCGAGAACTACGTTAAGGGTACACGTGTCTGTGGAGTGCTCAGCCATATGTACGTTAATTTCACGAGCAGGCTGTTCCGTTGATCAGATCAACTGGAACCCTCGACGTTGTAAGCGACGGAGTGCCAACAACATTGACGATTCAAGCTAATCAAATATCGGCAGTGGATTCTTTCGAAAACTTGTGCAGCGGAACAGAGATATACGTTGGAACTGAAAAATTAAAAGCAATAAATTTATCGAAGATGGTATTAACAATACAACATATTGATATACTCGTAAAAGAACTACAATTGATGCCAACCCCGGAGATCCAATTATAAAGAAATTAAAAACATTTCACAATCTTTTCCATAATAGCCATTCACTAAAGAATTATTTGATAAAAATAACCATGATAACCGCTTGTTATGAACAAAAGCAATTACGTTTCATCCAAAGAAATAAATAAACCACTTGAGGATTTTGAAATTTCTGAATATGTTACGTGAATAAAAGAAAAAAAATTAAGTGAAACTTCAGTATTGCTGAATGGAAAAATATGGTTGAATTGAAAGACGATAACGATATGACAAATAAAGAAACTGGAAAAGGGAATGGAATTATATGGATGGATATTGAATAAGTGACTAATCTTGTTTTACGGATGCTAGTCACTAAGTATTCTACGAACTGGTTAAAAACTACTATCGAGACTAAGTAACTTATAAAAAAAAATTGATCACATAATTACATAAATAATTTTTTTAAAAATATAAATCTAGATTTTTCTGGCATAACAAAACTTTGTAATAACAGAGCAGGCGAACCATGCAATGAATCCATAAGTGCCGGGTACGGCATAGACAGCCATTATTCGTTTTATCATAAATTATAAGGTTTTAGTTTTTAGAAAAGGATAGTTTACCGGTTGACCGTAATGTTTATTGAGAATATTTCCATGAATTTTCTATTCAAAATGGACAACCTTTGCTTTCACGATGGCCCCTTAATCTTTTCTTAACCGAATTGTGTGATTTATTATTCTTTAATTCTTTTATTCTTTTATTCTTTTATTTGTTTCAGTCATTTGACTGCGGCCATGCTGGAGCACCGCCTTTAGTCGAGCAAATTGACCCCAGGACTTATTCTTTGTAAGCTTAGTACTTATTCTATCGGTCTCGCCGAACCGCTAAGTGACGGGGACGTAAACACACCAGCATCGGTTGTTAAGCAATATTGGGGGGACACAGACACACAAACATACACAGACACACAAACATACACACACACATACATACATACATATATATATATATATATATATATATGACGGGATTCTTTCAGTTTCCCTCTACCAAATCCACTCACAAGGCTTTGGTCGGCCCGAGGCTATAGTAGAAGACACTTGCCCAAGGTGTCACGCAGTGGGACTGAACCCGGATCCATGTGGTTGGTAAGCAAGCTACTTACCACACAGCCACTCATGCGCCTATTATGTTGAAATGATGGGTAAATGTATATGGCGAACCCTATATATGCATTAATATTCTATCAGCAAACGATTTAACATTAACAGCAATATAATTAAAAGATAAAAGATAAAAATAATATTAGCTGACATAGAATGTGAACCCTCAACTGAGTAGATGTTTTTATAGATAACTTATTGAAATAACTTCTAAAACACATTTAAAGAAACATAACAGACTGTCTAGACATGATGTACTGCCTTCAAAAGTATATATCATTCAGGCAATATTTATTGTATCTTTTTATGTGAATTTGTTTACCAAAATCGTAGACGACTATGGAATATATGCGGTTGGAGAACGATTGAGACAGAATTGATAATTAAATGATCAAAATTTTCTCTCCAAGTTAAGTATTACATAGTCGTGGTCAACTGTTATGAACAAGCTTATGGACGGACCTGCAATGGGGAAGAAAGTAGCCACGGTTTTCGCAAATTTAAGTAAGGGACAAATGTAAGTTACAATTTCCTGATGCAAGATGCTTGTATGGAATCGCTACGAGAGTAGGAAAACTCTTTCTACCAACAAATAAAGAGAAAATGCTTTTAGAGAAAATTTCTTTATTTTGGGGATTGGGAGTTTAGAGAGATTAAATGATCTTAAAATACTAATTAGTGAAATAAATAACTTTGCCTTTCATCCATCTGGGATGGATAAAATAAAATACCAGTCAAGTACTGAGGTTGATGATATCTACGTGAACCACTCCAAAAATCAATATTAGATTACTATATTGCAGTATTATCATTATCATCTTTAACATATTTGATATATAAAGATAACATTCATATAAACATGTGTGTGCGTGTATGTAGGAGTCACATACACACACACACACATATATATATATATATATA
>NC_068993.1:15872827-15875648 GCF_001194135.2 Octopus bimaculoides
AGGACAGCAGTGGCAGCAGCAGTAGCAGCAGTTGCAATAGTAGTAGAGTGCGAGAAGTATATAATGAAGATCGCCTCTCTGCCATATTTTAAGTTCATATATCTAGATGTCACATATACAACGTTCTTAGATTTTTGTTTTTTCAAAGACATCTTCAATTTCGCTTTCATCCAATGATTCATTTCCTTCGTCACATTCTTTCTTTCTTTCTTTCTTTCTTTCTTTCTTTATTTCTTTCTTTCTCTTTCTGTTCTTCCATCTTTTCGTTTCCTTTGCTAGTGGAGAAATCTGCTATTTGTTAAGTCCTACATACCGTTGGTGATCGAAAAGAACTCAGCATGCAACGTTCAACGTTTATTTCATCTCATTTTATTTCATTTCACTTTAAACATTTTACCTCCTCCCCAACACCAACACCACCACCACCACCATCACCACCATCGATACTCACTGTCATTCCAATCCCATTGCCATTCTCATCCCATACCCATACCCATAACCCCCCCTCACCCATCTCAACTCCATTCCCATGCCGTTACTTATTCCGTTCCATTCCTTTATAATTGAAATTTATAAAAGGTTACATATACCTGCTGGATACACTAGCGATTTATGACTGATGCTCTCCTACCACAACAGGAACTTCATCATTCAGAAATTCTATGAAAGAAATCATAGAACATACAATTATTTATCTTCCAAAGAATCTAAGTTGATGTCTATACATATTTCCAATGGCTAACACACATATTTCGAAAAGAGGTAATTCGAGAGAGGTAATTTTATTCTTAGAAATTTTACTATTTTTATATCAATATATATATGCAGTTTAATAATCATACAGAGATGTAAAAATGTCTGTTCTTCTGATTTATTATTCAAATTGTTCACCATTCGAAAAAGAGCCGGTTTCTAACCCCAGAAACAAGACTCATTGGAATATAGATAACATGAACTGTATGTATGTATGTATGTATGCATGTATGTATGTATGTATATGTGGATGTATGTATGAATGTATGTATGTGTGGATGAATGTATGTATGTATGTAAGCATGCATGCATGTATGTATGCTTGTATGTACAATGTATTATGTAAGCATGCATGTATGTATGTATGTATGTATGTATGCATGTATGTATGTATGTATGTATGTAAATAGGTATGTATGTATGTATGCATGTATGTATGTATGTCCATATGTCTATACGTCTTACTGGATTAACTTTCGGATTTCTCACCAATGGAAAAAGATTTGGTTCCTAACCTAGAAACGAGGGTCTTCGATCGAAAGTTGGACAAAACAAGAGGCAGTCGTATACGGATGATTGTCTGTGTTGTAGGAAAGTGTGTACGTATGTAAATATGTATGCATGTAGGTATGTATGAATGTATATATGCACGTAGATACGCATAAATGTAGGTATGTATGTAGGTTGGTAAGTAGGAATGTATCCGGTCTCTGTGTGTATCCGGCTTATGTATATGATGAGTATGATGGCATAAGCTAAATGTGGTGTAGAAAGTACAACAACAAATATACATATCAACAAATATACAAACTACAATAAATGTATATTCTATATATTTCACCGCACGAGGATTAATTTTCTGGCAAATATATACATCTGAATATATAGATTGGCGGCGAGCTGGCAGAAACGTTAGCACGCCGCGTGAAATGCTTAGCGGTATTTCGTCTGCCGTTACGTTCTGAGTTCAAATCTCGCTAAGGTCAACTTTGCCTTTCATCCTTTCGGGGTCGATTAAATAAATACCAGTTAATCCCTTTGTCTATCCTTGTTTGTCTTCTCTATGTTTAGCCCCCCTGTGGGCAATAAAGAAATACATATATACATCTAAATTCATTCATACATTTCATGCTCATCAAGCACAAAGAAGACAATAGAAGATTAGTTGCCTCATACTCACTGCTGGTGTGGAGACGCGTGGGTTAGTGGTTAGGGTGTCAGCATCATGATCGTAAGATTGTGGTTTCGATTCCTAGACCGGGTGACGCGTTGTGTTCTTGAGTAAAACACTTCATTTCCCGTTGCTCCAGTCCACTCAGCTGGCCAAAATGACTAACGCGGCGATGGACTGGCGTCCCGTCCAGCTGTGGAACACATACGCCACTGAAACCGGGGAACCGGACACATGAGCCTGGCTAGGCCTTAAAAGGGCGCATTTATTATTTTTACTCATTGCTGGTAACATAAATTAGTGACAGAACATATTATGTCCAGCAGATATATCCTGAAATTCGAATGCCTCCTATCAGTTCGTAAATATTTCTTCGTTCGACGGTTAAATGTCATTTTGATTTTAATACAACAATTGAATTCTACGGACCAAAATACAGACACTTTTGTAGTCATTAAGACAAAGACATAAACATTAAAATAGATCGGTTAGCTAGTGACAATGCAGCATCATATAAGAAATACAACGGATAAGTCTGACTACGAAAGAGACGTAACATCCCAAAATAAGATTAGTAGGTTTCGAGTAGAAATACCGAACTGCTTGCTAAAAGCCGACGGGAGAAACATCCAAGTACAAACAGCAGATGGACTAATTGACCGATTCTATACAAAACAATCATTAACAAAAAAGCTCACACAGAAACATTTGAAAAAGACAAAAAAAAAACTCTCTTGCAATCTCTTACAAAACACCTCAAATACCATCAAAATAACATTCATTTTCATCAATAATAATTTGAACATTATTTTCGTTTCCTATTCTTATATTAATTTATATGTATGTACGTATCTATCTAACTATCTATCTATCGATCCATCTATCACTCACTCTTAC
>NC_068993.1:15875995-15880143 GCF_001194135.2 Octopus bimaculoides
ATATATATATATATATATATATATATATATATATATATATATATACAGAGAGACAGAGAGAAAGAGAGAGAGATAGAAGGAGATATGTGTGTTTTTGGTTTGTGTGTTTCTATTGCGTATATCCAACTACTATCTTTATTTTATTTTTATTTAGTCATATTTCAATCTGAAATTTTATCATTGATTTAATGTCTGATTTATTATTTTCTTTTTATATAATATTTTGACTGGACACCTTTTTGGGAAGAATCATAGATAGGCGGCGAGCTGGCAGAAACGTTAGCACGCCGGGCGAAATGCTTAGCGGTATTTCGTATGCCGTTACGTTCTGAGTTCAAATTCCGCCGAGGTTGACTTTGCCATTCGTCCTTTCGGGGTCGATAAATTAAGAACCAGTTACGCACTGGAGTCGATGTGATCGACTTAATCCGTTTGTCTGTCCTTGTTTGTCCCCTCTATGTTTAGCCCCTTGTGGGCAATAAAGAAATAAGATAGATAGATAGATAAACACACATATATATGTATGCACGTATCTATGCATGTGTGTATGTATGTATGTATGTATGTAGGTATGTATGTAAAGTTGGAAGTGTTTAAGAAATTGTATGGCTATAAAAATAGAAGACGTTTGAATGCATCATATTGTGATAAAAACAATTTCTCCTAAAAAAAAAATAACAACCAATCTATATTGGATTAAATTCGAACTTGCTTATGTCGGACAAAATACGTTAGGAAAAATTTAGTCAAAAAACGTAGAAGATTTAGAAATTTCGCATAACAAACTAAAATAAATGTGTACCTCAGAAAATGATAATATAATAAATGAAATAAATTCGACAAAAGAATTATCCGTTAGTTGAAATGGTTTCTCTGCATCGAAAGTCGTGGTAAAGGAGAAGCATTAAACAAATAATTTCAAACACAAATTTTACAAAACAATCAAAATTTGAATGTTTGCAAAATGGGAGAGAAGAAGCCAAATGAGATCAAAGTATTAAAAAAAGGAAACCAAATAAGCGAAAATAACCGTATAAAAATTCGATATTATAAGAATGCAACAAGGTTAAAATATTGAATGATTTTTGAAGAAAAATATCAAAAGAACTATGATGTAATAACGATTAGATAAAATAGAAACTAGTTTTATAGTGTAAATCAATAGATATTTAAAATTCAGATAGTGTGGTCATGTATGTGTGCATGCGTAGGTCTCTCTCTCTCTCTCTGTCCCTCTCTCTCTATCTCTATCTCTTCCTCTCTCTGTATGAGTGTGTGCACGCGCGTGTGAAATTGTGGTTTCGCTTCCAGCGCCTGCGTACCTTACTTTTGTTTTTCATTAAGTGCCCAAAAAGTTAAGCATAAAACGCCTTTCCACACACGGATCATATTTTATTAACATAAAGGTATAGGTACAGATACATACACACACACACACACATACACACTTACATATGGGGAAGATTTGAGTGTTTACATGTTCACAAGCATATATATATATATATATACTTACATATACATTCAATATATATTTATGTATGCATATCTATCTATCTATCTATCTCGGTCTCTCTCTCTCTCTCTCTCTCTCTCTATATATATATATATATATATATATATATATATATGTATGTATGTATGTATATATGTATATATATATAAATATATGTGTGCATATATGGGTACAGAACGTCACTAAAAGTAAACAACATGAAACGTGAAAACAAATGGGTGAAACACGCACATAACGAGAGAAAAGTTTGAAAACAAGACAAGTAATACAAAACACGACCCTTCTTAAGTCGTCCGGGAGTAGATAGACAGCCGACAACTGAGGAAGTGTCGTTCTTTTTATTACTTCACAGTAGTAGTAAATACATACATACATACATATATACATAGACACACACACACATACAACACGAGATGTGTTCCGTTATTTAAAAGTAGATAGTAAACGAGGCATTACTAAATGAAATACTAACGAATAGAAATTCAATAAAATTTATTAAATGTGTAATTTAAAAAGAAAGCAGACAGCTTCAATATTAGTTAAAGGTTACCAAGAGAATACGCAATGATGCTCACGCAATGATGCTCACGCAATGATGCTCACGCAATGATGCTCATGAAGAGAACTGGATGCAGTTCCTCGTTATGATCACGCACTAAGACCACAGAAGTTTGAAAATTATGTTCTTAAACATCTGAGTGTCAAAGTAGCTGATTCAACCGAATCTTCTTTTAGAGTGAATGTCCATCTTATGAAATTTAAATGAGGTAACTCGAATCATCCTCTAGTAGCACTTACAATATCGGATGACACGTGGGCGGAGGTGTTTCTCTTCAACATTTTCAAGTAGCTGACCCGGTCAGTGCAAACGGACGTTGGATTTGACATGCTCAGGAAACGAATCATAACTACTTTCAAAATATTCAGCCTGAAATGGACAGTTGAAACAAATCCGATAAAATTAAAGTTTCTGAACATTAAGACGAACATTATCTCTAAACACACGTGCTATTCATAATTTAAATGCCGTCAGTTATATAGCTATACTACATCAAATTTGCTACCTAATATCCTTTCTCTTGACTAAAGATATTTGGTAGCATAAGCAAGATCGTATTCTGCTTTATCTTGCGATAATCTTATATTTAACAAAGATATTAGACGTGCTTATAATAAGAAAAATCAAATAAAAAACGCCGCAAACGCTCAAGAACGTTGAAAATCATTTGGTGCAACCCACCGTGCAGTATTAATGCAAAAACTTGTTGTAAAGAACTTCTACTTCATCATTAATACACTTCCGGTGAGAACACAAACTGCATCAAAAGTTCTTAACAAGAAGTCACGAGCAACATTCTCAGCAAAATGTTCTACTCCATGGAAATCATATGCCTTGAAACAACCTGTGTATTTTGCGCTAATATATTCTTCGTTACCGTAACAGACAGTAAAAAAATTAGCCTGCTGTATAGAATTAACGGAAAACATATTCAAAGCATCCCTACACCTAAAATATAAACTATTCCATCATCGCCTTTTGGAATAATGCAGCGCTAACCGAACATAAACACAAACATATAAGCAATGATAACCGGAACGCCCACATGTAGGAACAAATCCAAGAATTCACTCCAACAGATATTCTCCATAGCATTCCTCCTTAGTCCTAAACACAATTTTGAATTTCATCTAAAGTTGTACTAAAAATTAATCTCCTTGCTAATCAACTTCAAATTAGACAAAACTCCGGAAAAGTGTGAAAACAATGGACCTTAGCGACAATACATATCTCGGCTTATTACTAAATACGTAACCAGCCATGTTACCAATCATGAGAACAACAACATTATTAACTCTGAAACATAACCATCTGATGGTACCCGTGTCAAAGAACAAAGGTTATCAACAACACTATTAACAATGCGCTTACGTGGTTCGACGTTATCCATAACACTCCTGGTGATCACCTGACAGATCAAGCACATGAGGAAGCTGTATAGGAGCATACTTTCCAAAACGGATCTTTTGGAGAGATGGTGCTACATTTAAATGAAATGCCTCAATTAACTGTCACAACTTCATCTACCGGATAGCTGAGAATCTGCATATTATGGACGAGTATCGTATTAATTTACCAGGAGTTACAATATGGTGCAGTTTATCATCAAAAGGATTAATTAGACAATTCTTTCTTATACGAAACTGCAGCTGGTCACTTACTAATATAAGAGCCTACCTGGATGAGATTTTGTTAAACTGCTAGAATTAGACCATAACGCTTAAGTAGAATTCTTTCCGCCTTCCACACTAGGCTTTTTAATGCGGATTATGTGAAGATAGAAAATATAGTTTTCTATGCAAAACACGTGGCAGTCGAGGAATTGAGAGCAGCTATACGCAGAAATACGGAATGAAGTGATTCTTGGTTTTTGTCATTCCATTGCTTCACGTTATCAACATACGTTAAAAACAGACAATCATAAACAATTTCTGTCTCTAGATTTTGAAAGTTTACTGTATTTAATTGAACATTGACATGGTAATTAATTCAATAAATCTATACAGTTTTTGGAACACCCTGTATGAACACACATACACACACACACACACACACACACACACACACACATACATA
>NC_068993.1:15881749-15882658 GCF_001194135.2 Octopus bimaculoides
ATATATATATATATATATACATATATATATAGTCATCAGAATGATACTACTGTTGCTGTAGTTTTTGCTGCTGCTCCTACTGCTATCCTCACCACTGTTGCAGCGGCTGCAGTTGCAGTTGATATAATAGTAGATATGCAGATGGTTGATGGTTTATAGTTGATGGCTGGATGTTGTTGCATATGTATCAGTTACCTTTAAATGGTATGGTGGCCTGGTCGAGTGGTGAAAGCGGCGGCGGCGGCCATCATGGTGGTGGCTGTGGTGGTGGTGGTGGTACTGTAGCACTTTGTTAAGAGGTCTTTATTCACAGTAAGTTAAGTACTTCAATTGCTTAGATGTGAAGTGTGCAATAATACCTACCTCGGGGGCAGTGCAGTGCGTTGATGATGCACTGGCACTTCATTTGCGCTTTGTTTAATTAATGTTTACCATGTTTGGCATTGGAGAGTAAGTGAGCAAGCGAGAGAGCAAAGGAGAGGAGAAATGGAGGGAGGTACAGACAGAGAGAGAGCATTGACTGCATATTACCGCTGCACATTTTATCTCGGTGCAAGGCTAACAGCTCCTTTTCGTCAATTGCTATTACTTATCACGTAACGGCGGTGGCTTCCGTAGTAGTAGTAGTAGTGTGATGATGATGATGAAGATAATAGAGACGAGGTAGCTGAAGATGTGAGTTAGATATAGGGAGTTTAGAGAGGGAAAATGTTTTGTGAGATCTGCGTAACTATCGGACAAAAAGAGAAAACAGTGTTTTTTTTACACACACACATACAACAGACGCACACGCGCATGCACACACACATACGCATACATGCACGCGCATATATATGTATACACACACACACACAGAAGCACACACACACACACACACACACACACACACACACACACACACATATATAT
>NC_068993.1:15882859-15884233 GCF_001194135.2 Octopus bimaculoides
TCCATCTTTCCGACGAAGGGCTACGCCCGAAACGTCTACACTCTCACTTTCCTTTCCTGAGCGTCCAATAATACTATCCATATCACGTCCTCACTTTGTTGTTTTTGGGTTTTTTTGTTATTGCGTTTTTGAACTATATATATATATATATATATATATGTGTGTGTGTGTATGGATACTGTCAACATGGCGAACACAGATCTGTCAAAGTTAAAGAAAAAAGTACGTTACATACACCACGGCAACTCTGACATAGCAATCTTCGTGATATTGGACTGGTTTTCGTGTTGAAGATCATCTCGAAGAGTTATCCGGCAGACATCTCGAAGATTTATCCGGCAGACATCTCGAAGAGTTATCCGGCACTAAGAAAAAAAGAAAATGACTTCGAAGTGATTTAAACTATATAATATGCGGCTAGGACACTCAAATTTCCTAAATTTTCTTGAATTTTTGTTGCAAACATTAGGTCTTTTTTCTTCTTCCAGTACGATGAAAGAAAATACTTCAACCCCGTCGACTAGTACTCCTCCTCGATTACTCAGGCTAGACCCTCTAAAGATCATTGCTTCTGCAACTAGGTGGGTTTATTAGTGACGGCTGAATGAAATTTCGCTTTTCTCTCCGCTTTTCTGAAATCTTAGTTGGCGTTGAGCAATGCGCTCAAAACGTGGCCCAGCATTTTAACATACCGGGTGACAACTAGAACGGATTGTGATAGACGGGGGCACATGTTCATCAGAGTGAGCTGTCATTTAGAAGTACCTTTGTTGGAGCGATCCTTGCTAATTTTGCTCTTGGAGTTATTTGCTGTTGTTACTGTTAGACTAAATGTTAGTGGTGGGAGTGACGGTGGACGTACGGCGGCGATAAATATGGCATTCGTGGTGGTGGTGATCGTGGAGGTGGTGATCGTGGAGGTGGTAGCATTGGTTGTGGTGATGGTGGTTGTTATTGTTGTAGTGGTGCTGGTGGTGATCGTGGTGATCGTTGAGGTGGAGGTGGTGGCATTCGTTGTAGTGGTGTGGTGTTAGTGGTGGTGGTGGTGGAGCTGGTAATAGTGGAGGTGGAGCTGGTGGTTTCAGTGCTTATGGTGGTGGTTGAGGTGGTGATGGTGGTGGTGGAGCTAGTAATAGTGGTGTTTTTTTGTTTTGTTTGTGGTATTCGTAGTGATATCAGGCAGTTAGGATGATCGTGGTGTTGACGTTTTTCTAAATAGTGGTGATGGCGGTTGGTATGAGAGTAATCACGTCATTAGCACTACCACCTTATGGCGAAGGTGGTGGTGGTAATGACGACGGTGGAGGATAACACTGTGGGAGCGGCGGCGATAGTGATGTTGCTCATGATGATGAAGCTGGTGGTGGTGGTGGT
>NC_068993.1:15884773-15888242 GCF_001194135.2 Octopus bimaculoides
GCGGCGGTGGTGGTGACGGTGGCGATAGTGATAATAGTGAGGTTGCCGATGATGATGATGATGATGATGATGATGATGATGATGATGCTGATGATGACGATGCCTGTGCAGGTGATTATAATGGGTGAAGTTGAGGAATTGTGGCTCTCAATGTTTCTCACATCTCAATTTAGAGATTCACTTTGGTTTTTCAAAAAAATACATTAACTGGATAATTTAATTTCCCGAAACAACGACATTATCTAGTACTCGGTGACACACACACGCACACACACACACACAGACACACACATGCACAAACAGATGCACACGCATATACATACATGCCTATACGTATACACATACATACTGCATGTTCGCCTACAATTATGTGCATTCACACACAGGCACCTACTCACGCAACGCACACACAAACACAAACACATACACACATACATACACTCGTTCACCAACTGATACACTACAAGCACACAACACACACGCACACACACACACACACATGCACATGCCAATAAACAGTCATATACTCACACATATAGTCGCATGTGCTCATATGTATTCAACTATATATGTATATATACAACATACACACACATATACACAGACACATAGACATACACACATACACATTCAGCCGCAAACAGACACACACTTAATATATATTCTCATGTATAGCCACAGAGTCAGATTCAAACACAATATCACACAGTAAAACAGACGGATGCATCAGCGCGGACATGCAGAGCGCACACACGCACCCGCATATGTACATAAATATACGTATATATATTTATATATATATATATATATATATATATATGCATGCATACTAGCACACCCGTGGTCACTAGGTTATATGTTTGGACAAAGATACGCCATTACACATCTAACTGTACAGATAAATACTTTTAAGTTTACATGTATTTTATGCGCTTGTTTAAACGTGTGTACATTCGCCATTTTCATTCGTTCATACATACATACGTGCATTCGTACATGCGTGCATGTATGCATACATACCCTACACATATAAATATATATATTATATATACATACATATATATATATATACATGTATATATAAAAGGATAGATGTCTATTTCTATAAATGTGTGTATGTGCGAGTGTGTGTGCATATTTACGGACATATATGCATATCTATGTACATGTGTGTGTGTGTCTGTGTATAAATTTCTGTATGTGTTGTGTGTGTAAGTTTGTAAGTGTGTGTGTGTATATATATATATGTCTGTGTGTAGTGTTTGTGTGACCGTGTGTGTTTATGTGTCTGTCTGTGTGTGTATGTGTTTAAAGTTTCGATGCAAGCTGTAAGAATCTTTCTAATGCTTAATATTCTTGTATTTCCTAACAGTCTACCCAAGAAGACAAGGTTATATATTGAATAGAAAGAGTGAAAAACTTCAGAGTAAACCAAGAGGTCGATTATAAAGACTCTTGTAATAGGTTGCAAGTCCAATATGCCAGCACGTATTTAGCTCAGGTCAATGGCATGTCGTGTCTAATAACGTAGGCAAACGATTACGAGCAAGAAATGTCCTTGGAACAAATTAAATAGAGGGTTTGAATTCGAACAACACCGCAAGGCAACTGACAAATGTGGGAATTAGATTTTGAGATTTTTATACAGCAGAAAGGTGATAAATTGTTCACCAATCAAAGTCTGCCATGTTAATTGGTGTAGACGTAGCCATTTTCGAGAGGTAGAGATTTGTGGCTTTGTTTTCAAAGTAGCTTAAGAGCTCCAGTAATGTAGAGTTTTTCAAACTAAAGAGACGAGTGAGAGAGAGAGAGAGAGAGAGAGAGAGAGAGAGAGAGAGAGAGAGAGAGAGAGAGAGAGAGAGAGGAACAGAGAGAGAGGAAAAGAGAGAGAGGAAAAGAGAGAGAGAGACAGACAGAAAGAACGACACAGAGAGAGAGAGAGAGAGAGAGAGAGTGACATGGTAAGCAAATGAGAGGGGTTCAAGCAAAAGGAGCGAAAAACAAGATGGTGACAGAGAATGTTAGTGAGAAGGACGGATACAGTATAGAACGATTAGAACGGACTTGTTGAAGAGCGTCGATAGACTGAAGTGGACAGTGGACATGTTATAAAAGAAGATATATTTTTTTCACTCATGTATGACAGCCGCATAGAAAATTTAGAAATTCCGCTGTGTGATCCAAAACATTTTGTCAGACAATCTTCTAATTTCCTATTCTATCTCGTCTTTTGCTTTTTTCTGTGTATCTATATCTATTTCACCGTTTATCATTTCCTTCCGTAGATTGCTTAATCTACTGGTCTTCCTTATTTCTATCGTTCCCACATATATGTGTGTGTTGGTGTCTGTCTGTGCATGAGTGTGTTTGTGAGTGTGCATGTACGTGTTTCTGTGTGTATGTGTATGTAGGTGTGTCTGTATGTGTTTGTATGAGTGTGTGTGCGTGGCGCAATCGTACTTTGTTGTAAGAAGTTTGCTTCCCATTTACATGGTTCTGGGTTCAGTCCCATTGCGAGGCACCTTGAGTAAGTATATTCTACAATAGCCTTGGGCTGACGATGCAAGTTTTGCAAGTGGATTTGGTATACGGAAACTTAAAGAAGCCCATCGTATATATGTGTACGTGTGTGTGTGTGCATGAGAGAGAGAGCGTGTGTGTGCGTGTGTGTGTATGCGTGAGAGAAACTCTGTATGCATGTGCATGTGTGTGTGTTTATATATATATATTTGTGTGTGTGTGTATATATATATATATATATATATATATATATATATATATATATATATATATATATATATGTATATATATATATATATGTGCGGCTTTCAGCTTTTATCTGTTCAAAAAGGTTTCTTAACGTGTGATGGGGTGGTAAGTGTGTGTGCGGGCGGGTCGACGTATTTTAGTGTGTATGCGTGTGGCGGGAGCGAGTGTGTGTGTTCATATGTGTATGAACGTGGGTATTGCACTAGCATGCACACATGTTCATACACGTATCAAGAAATACACAGTATAACTCTCCGGATGTTCACTCTCTCTTACGATCATCAGCGGATGTGTAATTTCATTGTTAGTGTGCACAGCGAAGTGTTCTTCCTTGAATCATTCAGTAAATTCATTAAAAAAAAAGTATATATTTTTTCATAGTCCAGTGTGATTCGTTAAAAACGCAACACAATGGTGTCTTTAGGTTGCTAATAATAATAATAATAATAATAATAATAATAATAATAATAATAATAATATGACAACAAAAGAATGAATGAGACCTTGATATTATGTAAATAGAGGAATTTATATATAAATGCATAATATAGAGCAATCAGTGTTTTCTTCTCTGGCCTTGGTCCGACCAAATCCTTCTGAGTGGATTTAGTAGATGGAAACTGAAAAAACAACCTGTCGTATGTATGTGTGTGTCCCTGTATGACAACTAACTGATTGCCCTATATATATATATATATAT
>NC_068993.1:15888590-15889712 GCF_001194135.2 Octopus bimaculoides
TATATATATATATATGTATGTATATATATATATATATATATTGTTGTGGAGTGAACTGATACAGTCGCACAATGTGACTCTCAGTGGACTGGACGAGTCTTATAAATAGATGAGCCAGGAGACAGTTGAGGTCGAACTGTGAAAGCGTTAGTCTCGTTATTGATTTTGCGTGATCTGTTATAAGATAACCAACTCTTGTTCCATTGCTTATTGGTATACGGTTATATTGTTACACACTCTCACATCATATATCCTCACTGACGATATAACATAAATATATGCGGGTGTGTGTGTTTGTGTGTGTGTGAGTGTGTGTATGCGTGTGTGTGTATGTGCGTGTCTGTGTGTTTGTATCTGTGTTTGAACCTTCATCACAACCGTTGCTGCTGTGTTTACCTCCCCGTTATCTTGCGGTCCGGCAAAACGAACCGATAAAATAAGTACTAGGCTTAAAAAAATAATAATTTGTGGGGTCCATTCGTTCGACCAAAACCTTTCAAAACGGTGCTCCAGTATGGCCGCATTCAAACTGACTGAAACAAGTCAAAGGATAAAAGAATATATGTGTGTATGTGTGTGTATTCAGGTACATATTTATCAATATTGCCGTAAACTGAAACGTACTGATCGCCATGATGCGGAGAAGAAAAAGCTCGTAGCTACATCGAAAATACATTTTAGCTTACAGGAGGTCTTCTTAATATGCATATCGGCGTTAGCTTACGACTAAGAGGAAAACATGAGATTAACATATTAAAACATTCACAGCAATGACGAATGTTTTGTGTTTGTTTCGTATAACACCTCGTTGTATAAAGTTAAACGCAGGAGATAATCACCATGTTTGCGAGTTTTGATATTATTCCAATTTTCAACACATTTAAATGCCTTATCAGAGCTAACTCGATAAGGCGAATAAACAGCTTATAACCATATAGAAAAGGTACTTAACTGACATATGAATGTTCTAATTTGCATATATCTGTTAGTAATTTGCAAAGTTTGCGAATACAGAATCACAATATGAACAATTTAAGACGCATTAAACCTATTTATTTGGAGATAATATAATAAAATTATGTATACAGGTGTACGTATGTGTATATATATATATATATATAT
>NC_068993.1:15889847-15893113 GCF_001194135.2 Octopus bimaculoides
TATATATATATATATATATATATATGGGAGTAGTGTTGCTGGTGATGATGAAGGATGTTGTGATAAATGATGATGGTGGTGGTGGTATGGTGGTGGTGGCAGCGGTGGTGATGGTGATGGTGTAATTCCATCAAGTACGATGAAGGTTCACTAATTTCATCAACGACATTATTCGTTCCTGAATTAACGAAAAAGTGTTTGAGTATTCCTCAAACATGTGCAACTTTGAAGTAATTTTATTTGCAACATTCTTGATGTGAAAATGCATGTTGAAACAAATTGTGTTGCATATTGTTTATCTCAATGATAAACACACACGCTGGTTTAATTTCACTTCTATATTTTAGCCAATAGGTGTGCTTCCCAAGTTCCGGTTCGTTCCCATTCTGTGGTACCTGAGGCAAGTGTTTTCTTCTATAGCCTGGATCCGACCAAATCCTTCTGAGTGGATTTAGTAGATGGAACCTAAAAAAAAATTCCTGTCGTATGTGTGCACGTATGTGTGCACGTATGCGTGCACGTATGTGTGCACGTATGTGTGCACGTATGTGTGCACGTATGTGTGCACGTATGTGCGTGTGTGTGTGCACGCTTCTGTATTATATGTATGTATGTGTGTATGCATGTATATGTATGTATACAACGTGTTTTTTAGTGGTTAGGCGTATTCGGCTTACAATCGTAAGGACGTTAGTTCTATTCCCGGTGGCGCGTTCTCTCTTGAGCAAGACACTCTATTTCACGCTGCTCCATTCCCACCAGTAGGCAAAAAGGAGTTGTACCTGTAATTCAAAACGGCCTGCTTTGTCACATTCTGTGTCACGCTCAATGTGTATGAAAGCTACGTTAAGGTTTCACGTGCTTGCGGTGCGATCAGTCACTTGCACGTTAATTTCACGAGCAGGCTGCTCCGTTGAATCGGATCAGCTGTAACACTAGTCGTCGTTACCGACGGAGGGCCAGTCATGAGTGAGTGTGTAAAGCATTGCCAGCTCTTTGTGAAAAAAATGTCAGAAATTAAAATATTCTTAATTTTGTTTACATGAGTCTGGAGGTTGAACAAAGAGTTTTGGGAGTGGCCAGATACGAGGTTTCTTCACCCGACTGATGTTTTGAATCTGTAATTACGTGTATGTGTTTGTGTATATAATCATACAAAAGTGTGTGTGTGTGTGTGTGTGTGTGTGTGTGTGTGTGTGTGTGGTGAATGCTTAAAGAAAGGTCAAATGGGCTTCTTGGAAGATTGTTTTTTTAAGCAGTTTAGGTGTCAACTCTGTTCGCAAGATCCAGCTGTTTATTGACTTCATTGTGTATAAAGAAGAGACAGTTGTTTGTCGAAAAATGAAACAAAGGACAAATAATTTCTGGGATGGATGTTTTGATGATAAATTTGTCCAGAGATGTCTAGCTATTTATTGGTGGAGGCTTATTGATGTGGTTTAGTGGCTTAGGGTATTTGGCTCATGATTGTAACGTCCTGAGTTCGATACCCGAAGGCGCGTTGTGTTCTAGAGCGAGACACTTAATTTCACGTTGCTCCTGTTCAAATAGCTGACAAAAACCAGTTGTACCTGTAGCTCAGTGGACCACCCTGGAGGCATTCGGTGAAAACTATATTAGGAGTACTCCTATTTGTGGAGTACTCCAGCACTTGCACGAGAAGGGTGTTCCAGTCGATCGGATTGACTGGAACACTTGTCGTCGTCGCAACCGACGGAGTACTAGTTGATTATTAACTCCAATAAACAATTTCCTTTGTGGGTAAATGAAGTCTTTAAAATTTGCTCAAGATATTGCGAGCGGGAATTTGGAGGGTTCTATATACATTTGTGTGTGTGTGTGTGTGTGTGTGTGTGTATGTGTGTATGTGTGTGTGAATGTGTGTGTGTGTCTGTGTGTGTGTGTGTGTGTGAGGTGACTGTTAAAACTTATTCTAACCAACAGTCCGTTTAGTGGCGTCGATAATAATATAAATATCTTACAGTGAAGACGTATGGTTCAGTGGCTAGAGCGTCAGGCTTACAAACATGAGGTAGTGACTTCAATTTCTGGACCAGGCTGTGTGTTGTGTTCTTGAGCAAGACACTTTATTTCACGTTGTTCCAGGTCATTCACCTATAGATATGAGTTGTGACGCCACTGTTGCCAAGTTGAATCAGCCTTTGCCTTTCTTTGGATACATCGGTGGTGTGGATAGGGGAGACTGATATGCACGGGCGACTGCTGGGTTTTTTCCTAAGCAACCTTGCCCAGACTTTTGCCTCGTAGGGTAACTTTCTAGGTCCAGTCCCATGGTCATTCATGACCAAATGGGGGCTTTACTCCTTGCCCTTTAATATCTTGGAATGGAGTACTGCAAATCACCTCACCACTACCAAGTCCCTCTCAAACAGAAGCGTAGTCTAGTCTGAACGAGTAAAAGTGATACATAGAAGGGAAAAGATCGATCCTCCCTGAGAATATGAAGGGCACTTTGACTTCAGTGGAATTTTACTGCAACAGGCAAAAATGAAGATCAATTGCTGTGTGGAGCTGTAACAAATCTATGAATCGTTCGTCATAAATTTATATATTAATATAGCACTATTACAAACATTAATCGACATTCAATTAAAAACTTTCTATACATCAGTAAATGGAATTTATGCTAGAAAATGTTCCGGAAACTGGTAAGGAACGACAGAAATTTAAACGCAGGATCAAAGACAAAAACAAAATTCAGGGATAATTTAACGTAAACATTTTTAACGCAATAAATTACTATGTCAATACGAGAACAACAATGAGAAGAACATTTTGATTTTCTGATACTGCCGCAAGATCTGCTGGATTCACTGTTTTTAAATTTATTCAGAGTTATGTACAAGTAAACATACGTAGAATTACGTCGATCATAAATGTAGTGAAACTGCCAGTCGTAGTGGTTGGCAGACGTCGTTGGATTAGATTAATACTTTATGATATTCAGTGCTTATATTTAGTTTGTTCGTTACTATTAATGCTTTTTCGCATATATATATACAGATATGAATATATGTATATATATATATATTTATATATATATATAATATATATATATATATATATATATATATATATATATATATGTGTGTGTGTGTGTGTGTGTGTGTGTGTGTGTGTGTGTGTGTGTGTATATATATATATATACATATATACACATATATACATATGTATATAAATATACATATATATATATATATGAATATATGTATATATATATATATACATATATGAATATATGTATA
>NC_068993.1:15893123-15893926 GCF_001194135.2 Octopus bimaculoides
TATATATATATATATATATATATATATATATATATATATGTGTGTGTGTGTGTGTGTGTGTGTGTGTGTGTATGCTTGTATGTATAAATTAATTTATGCATACTTGTACTTATATATGTATATATAAGTATATGTATACGTATGTATATGTATATGCTTATATACATACATATCTGTGTGTAAACGTATATATGTATATATGTTATGTATATATGTGTATATATACTTGTGTGTGTGCGTATGTGTGTATATATACTTGTGTGTGTGTGCGTATGTGTGTATGTGTCTTTGTGAGTGTGTGTGTATGTGCATGTGTGTGTGTGCAGAATATAACTTTATATAACAGTACATTAAGCAGTATGCGACTGCAGATTATACGTAAATATAAGCTTTTATATTTGTATGAGTATCTATATACGCATATGAGATTAAAGGCATTATAGGCCTATAGACACACTTGCGTTATGTTATACAAATATTCTCATACGTAGAGCACACATATATACACATACATATATGCATATATGCGTTCACACACACATATATGCACAATAACGTTATATTCAATCAGTTAAGCCCGACTTTATGCGGCATACAGTGCGGTTGTAGCGTTTAAACTGCTGTCACAATATATATTAGAAACTTCAATTATATATATACATATATACATTTTTGTAACTTCCTGTACCCAGATATGCATCTATATATATATATATATACATGTAGATGTAGGTATGTACATACATATACGTATATATGCATATACTCACATATTATTTGTATTATATACATACTTATATATA
>NC_068993.1:15894046-15895319 GCF_001194135.2 Octopus bimaculoides
ATATATATATATATATATATATATACACACACATACACACACACACATCACTCTATGTGTATGTGCTGATCAATGCTAAAATATAATTAACTATTGAACCTTTTAGTAAAATGTACATCGTTGCTTTTATTCTTCATTCTTCATGCCGCCTACTTGTTGTTCTTCCTCTTACTCCTGCTACAGTTGTTGCTATTGTATTGTTATTCACATTGCAATAGCTAACGGTGTTGTTGTTATTTTTGTTGTTGAAATTACCGTTGTTGTTGTGGTTGTTGTTGCTGTTGTTGTCGTTATTGTATTGGAAAGTTATTTATTTCGCATTTACTTTCTGTTGTCTCCTTTTGTTAGTCATCACGCTATTTATTTTTAAATATATATTCTTATTTACTGGTGTTTTTTTCGCCCATTTTTTTCTTTGCTGTTTATTATTTACGTTTTATTTTATTGATTATAACTGACCTTTTTCTTCCTATGTTAAAGGAATAAATATTTTCTCTCAGTGGTTTTATTCATTTATTTTTTGTGTGTGTGCATTTATAATGTTTTAAAAAGTTTATGTTTTTACTATTCTCCAGGTTTTTGTTATTATTGTTCTCGTTATTGTTGTAGTCTTTATTCTTTCTCTTGATAATGCTGGCAACAGCAGTGACTTTTGTTGTAGTTATGATAGTGGGGGAAATGCCGAGGTAATAGTAATGGTGGTTCCAGTCAGTTGTTGCTGGGGTTGTAATGAGTGTTGAAATTGCATAAGCGAGGCTTTTAATAATATCGTGCAAGTAGAGTTAGTATTGTAATCGTTTGGCAGTGAAAAAAATTAGTAAATGTTATGAGGCTGAGGAATGTTGTATATATAATTCCTAAGAGATGCTGTTGCGTTTCTTAAATCCAACTGGGATTGATTCGGTAGATGTAGTTTCTTTCGATTGTGGAAACTATATTGTGGAGGAGGATTTGCTTAGCAAATGATTTGGTATGAAGCCGTATGTTGAAAACAATTACAGCGCGGAAGACACTAGCAATTCAAATACATACAAAAGATGTTAAGTTCATTGAAACATTTATTATTTGCTGCCAAACCTTTCGTCGTACCAGCAGAGACATATTTACTGAAAAGGTTCCACTGCAATGGCCACCGGGCCAAAGGGTCTTACTGGATGTGTGTGTGTGTGCGTGCGTGCATGTGTATATACGTATATATATATATGTATATGTATATCTGACTATATATCTATATATATGTGTATTCATATATATATATATATATATATATATA
>NC_068993.1:15895461-15896757 GCF_001194135.2 Octopus bimaculoides
ATATATAAGGAATGTGTGTGTGTGTGTATATATATATATATATATATATATATACACACACACATTTCTTGGAGGGAATTCATAAATGTTTCAATGAATGGCTACGCGCGTTTCCACAGTTCATGTGTCCCTTAAGATCATAGTACTTATTCTTGAGATGATAATATTACATTCTGCCGTATCCTGGACATCATGGGGATCATGTTCATGCAGTCATTTCTCCAGGCGATATGATACTAATTGATGTTTATCTGAATATTGCTTATTAATTTTGATCAAAGCAAGGGTTGATTGGGGCATTTGGGTATTTCTGTGTGTATTTAGTGGGCAGGAATAGAAGCTGATGGAAAGGAACAAAGGAATTGTAGTAAAAGGAGATGGTGGTGTATGTGGTGGTGTTGAACTTATTTCTATATTTGAGTATGCAGATATCAGGATGAGTAGTATAGATTTTTGGTTTGACCTTATTCGCAGCATTTATTTCCCTCAATGAATTCAAGAGTACTAGAGTCAGTAGGTACAGTTCTTCAGTTTCTGCAGTTCATTCTCTAATAGACACTGACTAATAGACACTCCGATGTTATCAAGTGAACATAAAAGCAAAGCATCATTCATAGAATTTGAAAAAAAAATCATTTTGAAACAGAAAAACACTACCGGCCTTTAACATATAACAGAACGACAGAACATATAAACAACTAAACAATTTGACATACATGTGTGGGGGGTGCGCGAGCGCGTGTGTGTCCGTCGGCGCGGGCGTGTACTCATAGACATTCATAGACTGAGTTACAGAGAAGATTCGCAACCACATAGTTGTGCTTTCAGTCAGAGCTCGGCAACTAGAGTATTTTTACTATAGCCTCGATCATACGAAAACAATTTGTGAGTGGATTTGGTAGACGGAAACTGAAAGATGTATGGCGTGCCTTTGTGAGGATCTTTTTCAGTGATTTTGGTTGTTTGTGGCTTTTGATGATTTTGTGGGTGTGTAAAATTTCTTTTAATTTGGGGTCCTTATGTAGCATTGGTATGTTTTGGGTGATGATGGTGAAGGCTTCTTTGTTTCTGGGATTGTATGTGGATATGTACGGCAGTATAACAAACATTCCCCGAAAGTACTGCCGTACATATCCACATACAACCCCAGAAACAAAGAAGCTTTCACCATCATCACCCAAAACATACCAATGCTACATAAGGACCCCAAATTGAAGGAAATTTACACACACACAAAATCATCAAAAGCCACAAACAACCAAAATCACTGAAAAAGATCCTCACAAAGGCAAAATT
>NC_068993.1:15897135-15897735 GCF_001194135.2 Octopus bimaculoides
CACCTCCTAGATTTCGATTATCTCCCCTATACCGGAAGAAATCCCTAATTACCTCCCCCTATCTAGAACTCTTCTTTCTCAGACTGGAGCGAACACGACACAATGAAGTAGAGAAATTTGAAAAGACAACACGAAACCGGTTATTTCTCAAAATACAATGTTTATATACCAAAAAGATTTTATAACATTTTTCTAACATTTTTCTAACATTTTTCTGACATAATTTAAATATATACTTTAACCAAGTAACACAAGCCTTCTGTAGTTTTTTCACTTTTATTATCTTTTATATATATATATATATATATATATATATATTTCGCATTCATTAATTGTTTAGCTTTACATACATCCCATCAGACTCTAATCTTTTGAACGGTCTTAGTAGAGTAGAGTATCAGTGGTCATATCGTTCTATATTTTCGAGAGACTAACCTGCTTTCGTGAATATGCCGGCCAGCTATTTGACACAAACTACGTGGTCTTTGAAGAAACAGACTTGCCGGAGAGCGAAACGGATCGTCAGTAAATCGTATATATACACATACATGTGTGTTTGTATATGTATATATATATATATATATATATATATATATATAT
>NC_068993.1:15898207-15901814 GCF_001194135.2 Octopus bimaculoides
TTTTTGTCCGCCACTACATTCCTCCATGGCTAGATTTAATTTGCGTATACAAATTTAATCTGCGATCCATGGGACGAGCCGTCTTAGCGATGCGTCCTGCCCAAGCTCGTCGAAACGCCGGTGTTAAAACGTGGGTGGCTGATGAAGGAGATGTTCTCTATGTGGCTCGTGTGTTCTCGTCTACGTTTGTTTGCAATGTCCTGTACCCAGATATGCACCTATACATACAGGTGGATGTCGGTATGCACATACCTGTACGTATATATGCATATACTCATTTACCATTTGTCTTTATATATATATATATATATATATATATATATCCCTTGACGTCCATTTATATTTATATATATACGACGGGATTCTGCTCAAGGTTCCATGCAGTGGAACTGAACCTCGAACCATGTGTTTGGGAAGCAATCGTCTTACTACATAACCACGTCTGTATTATTTATCTAGATTTCATCACAACTCATCGATCTCCAAAGTATGAAACGCAAAGTCGCCATTGGTGAAATTTGAAATCAGAAAGCAGAAGTGTGGAAGTGAACAGTGTAAGGATCTTATCGAGGTGAATTTTTGTTGCCGCACCGTGTGTGCACTGGTGGTATCGATAATGCTTGTTACGCTTATTGCTAGTATTTCAACATCTATTTTTCCCTCCAATTATATTGGCTTTGGTTTCTGTTCAGAAATTGTTAGCTGTATTTTGTAATTAGTATCAATTATTTATATGCGGCCCTGCTGGCTTAATGAGTTTAATCAGTCATATGAAACGCAAATGAAACATAGTCTCCTTTGTATTTATTTATCGTCGCCATATAAACGAATCACTAGACTACAATAAGAGAACAACCTACCTCAGTACATGTGCGCGCGCGCGCGCGTGTGCGTGCATGTGCGCGTGTCTGTCAGTTTGTATTATAACTGAGAGTCTGGATAAGCTTGGATTTCCAAGGAAAAGTATCAACCGGGTAACTCACCCATTACAAATATAATCTGCAAGTGGAACGGCAAAAATATGCAAAACTTTTTTTTAGTTTAAAATGTGACATGGTTTTTGTCTACATTCCAATGGCAGAGCTTTTAAATTTTTGTTAGAAACCAGTTATTTTCTCAGCGGAAGAACCTAAATAATCAAAAACAAAAGGGAACATACACACATACATACATACATACATATGTGATGGAGTGTAAGCCGCTTCGAAGCTTTTACACTTATACGCAACGGAAACGAATCCAAAATCTCATCATTGGGGGAAAATAAGCTACTTAACCACACAGACCTATGTGTTCCTATGGCGTTATATCCTTTCTTGCCATCCCCGCTGTTATTATTGTTGCTTAGGTCTATATTTTTGATTAATGAATCGCGTTCTAGGCATACCCATTCCGTTATTCCTTTTTTCAGATATATAATCGAAGTCTACATTATACTATTTCTCTTTCCATATTTTATGATGATAAATTGATATATTCGATGTTAAAGGAGATATGTCTGCAACGACTAGATCAATTGACCTTGGAGAGATGGAAAGGTCTGCTGTATTGGTTTCTACTTGCAAGATTCTTTTGTTTTTCTTATATTTCTCACAAATAATAGGCGTAGTAAAGGCTTAATCGGTTATGTACTGTGATTTGTGTATTCACCAAAATACTTTATCCACGGCACAACCATAATATGTGGCAATTGCCAAAGTATGGTGACTAATCTGGGATAATATCTCTCGCTTAGTTTTTAATATTGTGATTAATGTAAATGGAAAACTATCTTGCAATGTGTGTTTTTTTTTTTGTTTCTTTGCATTGCATCTTCCAAAGCTATTTAGAAATTGTCAGCAGAACTTGCGTTACGAAATAGTCTTGGAGTGTCTCTTTATTCATATTCCACAGAAGCGAGCAATTCTCACGTTTGGTATTCAGAACTCGGAGAATTTGTTTAATAAAAGTGCTTGTCCATAGACATACTGCATTGCATACACATGAAAGATCTTATCACCTGGTTGTCCTCTTTTAAAATTTAGCTAAGCATCATTTCTTTAATACTGTTCTTACAACAAATTTCTCGAAACATCGGCAGCAGTGAGGAACGTCTGTCTTTGATTTTTTTTTTGTATGTTTATGTTCTTCTCTATCAGTTTCCATCACAATTGTTCTTTGTCCTACATTGAGACGTAAATAAACTTCCGCATAGTTAACCCCCTGTTGTAAATATTTCACACAACTATATTCCACAAGAGGAAACGGTTCCTCTTATGACCATTAATTTGCTAGGGATGGTGAACAATAAAGAAATTGAAGGAATATCTAGTAAATTCGCAGCACCATCAGTAAGGAAAACGACGGATGTTCTTCAGTGATGTGTTTTATAAAAGTTGAAGCTCTTATGACCCACATAGTGCTTTGAGCTTTTCGGACCTTGCAAAATGTATCCAGGTCAAACTTTAACAGGTAAAGCGAGAGTGAGGGAGAATGGGCTCTAGTACTAGACTAATACTGTTTAATCGATCGAGAAAGGATGAAAGTAAAAAAAAAAATAATAAATTGATCGAGGTGGAGATACGAACTCAATGCGCGGAGAATCACAAGATGAATGCTACAAGCTATTTTCGTTTAGAGTTGTAACCACTCTGGCAAATCGCAGCCCAGAAGTTTACGCATGATTTTTACGTTAGGAATATCTTTCTTTTAGAGGACGGCAAAATCCGGATGATCAACGTATTGCTTAACTATTACTACTACTACTACTACTACTACTACTACTACTACTACTACTACTGCTGCTGCTGCTGCTGCTGCTGCTGCTGCTGCTGCTGCTACCGCTACTGCAACTGCTACTGCAACTGCTACTGCTACTACTGCTGCTGTTGCTACTACTACTATTACTACTAATACTACTAATACTTCAGACCACTGACTTCTAGACCCTAGACCCTTTCTTTATATGATGAAGCCGTAAATAATCCGATCCATTAGACCATCGTACAGTCATAGAGTGAAGGAGATTCATTTTGTAATTACCTTGACAAAATATTGGGCAAGACAAATGGACGTAAATTACAATCTCATGGAGACGAAGATATATTTTCTGACCTCCCTCCATAATAGGGAATAAATAAACCTGACCGAAAAGTTGTCAGTGATGAATGAATTTCGTTGGTTATTTTGTTCTGACTACATTGGTAACTCCCTTTATATCAAATCTACAACTATTGATCCAGTAAGTTGCTGTTGCTATTATTGTTGTTGTTAGTTTTGTTGTTATTGTTGTTGTTGTCTTTGTTGTTTAATCTTAGATCAACTCTTTCCAGGCCTATCATAAAATGCATTTCAAGTTTAGCATCAGATTTCTTTCAGGATTACGTAGGTCGACATTTTGTAAGATGTCTTTCGACTACTTAAATCAGTAAAATGCTGTTCAATGGTTATTTCACTACTAGTTTTAGCAAGTCGAGTCATTAAGTAAGTAGTAACTTTCGCTACTTTAGGTCCTGTTTGACCAGATTTGTGCATCAAATGCATTTTAGCCGTAATCAGTTTCTGTATTACACACACAAACACACATATGGCTTCATTATTCGATATATGTCTCCATTCAATTTTTAAG
>NC_068993.1:15901824-15906205 GCF_001194135.2 Octopus bimaculoides
ATTATTCGATATATGTCTCCATTCAATTTTTAAGATGGTGCAGTGTGATTTAAGGGAAATTGCCAGCTATATTCAGCAAGTTGAACAAGTAGTGAAATATGCTAAGTGCATATGTTCTGTTATTTTCTATTGGAGCGTTTATAAATTGCTAAACAATGTTTTTTCCTACGAGGAAAAGCCATGCTCAAAGCTTAAGAATGTCAGAAAGTTAAAAAGGTGATTCTTTTTGTGTCTTCTGAGAGCATTGCATGGTGCCTATCGACATGACTCTAACAGCTGGCTTCATTTAGCTCAGCGGTTCTGAACCGGGTTCTATATCGCCCCTGATGGTCCATATAAGATTTTTGGAGGTCCATGCAATAAAATAGTAAATTGAGGATTCACAATAGTATCTTAAGGGTCCCTGAAAAGATTTTGTTTTAGATGTATCTATTGGTATGTATTGCAAGAAACAACTAAGTTTCTTTACCTGACATTTTACATAGTTCAACTTGCACAAGTTAATGTGTGAAAACAAAATAGGAATTTTGAAAGAGGTTTCTATAAAACTAGATTTTAAACATGGAATGGGGATCCATCAGAATAAAATAGTAATCAAAGGGTTCCATAGATAAAAAATGATTGAAAACCCCTGATTTAACTAGCTAGTTAGTGATCCGTATGTGTTATTCAATAAGCAGGACGTCCAGCAGTGGTTTTTTTGCGTCAGCCATATCGGTGGTACAATTTACTCTTTGGAATCTTGGTAGCGATGGGAGAATTTTGAAGAGCAATTGCTCTGCTGTATGAAATTCGTTTCATTTCATAGGTTGATAGAAAGTCGTTCGCCAAATACACCAACCTCAGCCCCACAGATATGTTTGTTCCTCATTAAAGCTAATACGGTGGCCCCTTTTTCTCTGATAACATACCCCATCCACCCAGGCATTTCCGCACTATGCCTTCCTCTGCTTTTCATCACTCGTACTGCATCACTCTGTATGGCTTTACTGATCACTTTTACACTCCTTCTGCTTCAGAATAGTACCTCTTTGGGAACCTTACCCTGCCCACGTATGTTTCAATTGCAGCTGTCAACTTGAAAATGTTTAAGAGAGACATTAATCTCCTCAGTCTCGCTGGTGTTAGAGGACCTCTGGGAGGTCATGAGTATCCCAAACAAACAACAACAACAACAGCAAAAATAGCAACAACAACAGCAACAAAAAACCGTAATTCAGCTCATTATAATAGTTATCACGCAATAGTTAACAGTGCCACGAAATGCGAGATCCATCATACATCTGATTAGTGAATCATGTATGGGCTTTATAGATCCTTTCAATAAGAAGCAGAAGTAGAAATATATCAATGACTCATCAATATCATCTGTATTGATCGATCTACTAAATCGTTACAGAATATTATCATCATCATCATCATCATCATCATCATCATCATCATCATCATCATCATCATCATCATTATTAATATTGTTATTCATATACACTCAAAAGATTAGACTGTTGGAAAAGAAAAGAATCCTAGCATCGGGCTACAACAAATAGCCTTTGATGCCAAGAACCCTCCAATTGGATTACAGCCAGTAACCTTAGGTGCCAAGAACCCTCCAAAGTATCCAAGCTGTCCCTAACAACACTGTTTTCTGGAGATGTACTAAACTGGGTCTTATGCCTTTTTCCTCTATCCATCTGTTCAAATCTTTAAGAAAAGTTCCCAATGCACCTATAACTACTGAGATACATTTTACCCGCCCCTTTCCATAGTCTCTGTAATTCAATAGCTAGGTCCTGGTACTTTGCTATTTTTTCTATACTTCTCATATTATTTTTTTCATCATTTGGGACTATAAAATCAATTATCTGGCACTTTCTATTCTCTTTATCTACTACAGTAGTTCTCAAACTTTTTCAGGCTGCCACCCCATTGGCATCCATGCCACATTACTAACGCCCCCAACCTCCCCACCACAAATATAGACCACTTTCTGCAACAAATTCAAAACGACTGTATTTCACAAATAAAGCTTAAACCTAATTAACTTATTGATATTTTTTTACATCTATACCCCAATTTTGGCCACCCCATTATCATCACACTTTTCTTCAACGCCCCCTGTATATCTCCACCGCCCCCAAGGAGGAGGAACTGCACGCTTTGGGCATCACTGATCTATTACTACCAAATCAAGCATCCTAGCTTCTTTTACTCTGTTAGTATGAATGTTTACGTCTCACGGCATCTTATACTTCTTACTTTCTAGTACTTTACTAGGTTTATGTTCATATCATTTATTAGTATGTTCAAATCCGAGCTCTGTACATAATAACCCCCAGTGGATTCCTCTTCCTGAGTTGTTTTGTCTTTTCTTGTATTCTTTCTGTGCCAGTATGTTGCCTTCACTTACTATATGAGTAACGCTTTCCTCTTCTGCTTTGCATAATCTACATTGGGGATCTACTTGGTTTTTGTCTATATTGGCTTTTATCCAATTAGTCCTTAATACTTGATCTTGTGCAGCTACTAACAATCTTTCTGTCTCCCTCTTCAGCTTCCCCTTCTGCAGCTATAACCATGTCTCACTACTACTATTTGTTGCAACTATCTTTGGAAATCTACCATGCGACGTCTTCTCCTGCCAGTGAGAAAATTTCTGTTCATTTTTCTGGTTTTCAACTTCGTTTGGATTTTTGCTTTCTCTATGTCTTGTTGTGACTCTGGTAGCTTTTAATAAACTTTCTTCACTATTACCTACATAGAAGTCTGTATCAACTCTAGCTAACTCCAAACAGTCTTCTACTGATATTAACCGTATTCTGCCTTCTTTCTAGGTAAGTATAATTTTGCTACTCCTGCCCCTGAGTGGATTCCTCTATTCATATTGAATTCCTTTCTAGTTCTTCTGTCTAGCTTTGCTAATTCATTTTTTTGTCCAATTTACAAAAGCTGCTGAGTATCTAAGTAATGACACTGCCCAAGTATTTACAGCCTTCACTAGATTCGAACCATTTAGCTTTGATTTCATTAGCTTCCTCGCCCTTCTGATGCACTTCTTCTCAAGTTTGGTTTTCATTTCTATAGTTAGTAATCTGTCAGATTCTAATACTCCTAGATACTTATAAACTCCCTCCTCCTTTCAATGATTTTAATATCTGGGCATCTGGGAATTGGATATCTTCGCTGTTAACTAGCTGTCCCCTTCTCATGACTAATATTTCACACATATTTATGCGAAATTCTATGCCTATATCTTTGCAGAAGAGTCTTAGTCTGTATTAAAGAAGTTATCACTTTTTCATTCTTACTATTATTATTATTATTATTATTATTATTATTATTATTATTATTATTATTATTATTATTATTATTATTATTATTATTATTATTATTATTATTACTATCATAATTATTATCATTGAAACAACTGCGGTCAAGTAATGTCCTCAATCTTGTTAGGCGATTGCAGTTCGAATACCTCAATAAAGGTCTTGTTGTTGATTGATTGACTCATTCAAGAATCGAGATATGTGTGGACGGTGCCCTGTTGCCTTCATCGCGATGATTTTTAGCATAGGTTTGCCATTTTAAAGACCTAACAACATTTGTTAATTATATCCTGACATTCTTGTTAAAAGCAACAAAACTTAAAATATTTATTTACGAAGAGATCGAGTGAATCATCTAAAGATATGCATATCTTCAAGGGGCATAGAGCAGAAATGACGACGAAATATAAAACCGCTGACCTTTTCAGTTAATAGTCCAAGAAACTAAAACCTCTGTCAGCGATAACTCTCATTTCCAACAACAGTACACCCTAGTACAGTGATATGGATATTTCTGAGGGGTAGAAATTTCATCGCCAGTTCTTCTTGATAGTTTCTATATTGTTCAAGACGTTGTTCTGCTTCATATACTTGACAATTGCATATTAGATGTTAATTCCCAAGACGGATTCGCTCCCATGATATATGAGAAAAACCAGCGAAATGTCGTTACAGTGTCTTTCACAAAAAGCAGAAAAGAAATCTGAGAATCTTGGAAACCTCAGTGAAAGATCAGAGGATAGCTGAAAGGTTAATAGAGAAACAACAAAAACAGAAAGAAGAAAGAGGAAAAGAATAAAGTAAATGATAGGTATATGTTTCATATAGAATACACCATTTGTATATGTTTCATATAGGCTTGATTTGGCACAAGCAAGATTAAAAATAGATAGCAATGTCTGGGGTTAACTGACAGAAGAAACCTGATATATTACTTATATGCATACATATATACATACATACATATATACACATATATATACTTATATCTATGCATATACAAATATGTACTTGTATATATATATATATGTATATATATATATATATATATATAT
>NC_068993.1:15908427-15909665 GCF_001194135.2 Octopus bimaculoides
GTATGTGCATGTTTTCGTGAATAAGACGTTCTATACAAATGTGTCTCCATGTGCGTGTGTATATGCGCAATCTTGTGTCCTTATCATTTATATATGAACGTGTGTCTGTGTGTACGCTTATGTATACCTCTGGAGAGTATAGCACCCTAAATTTATACAAGAGAAAAACTAAGATGGTATTATTTTCTGAAAAGCTTTTACAGCATGAGCGAAGTAAAATTACATTCAAATACGCTAGAAATTTGAAATATGTGACTCTTTTATTTTCAAATTATAATCTGGGATACCATATAGAGTAGATACTTAATACAATAAAAAAAAAACAAAGAGATATGATTGTGACCGTTTGGTATAGGTTAGGCTTGAAACCTCTTGGTCTTGTGAATATTACTCGAATACTCGTCAAGAAAAAAGATGGTAGAGACATGAATTTTTCACTTGTCTGCAGACGATAATCACATATCTCTTCCATATCTTTAACAAGGCTGACAAACGGTTAACTCATCACATGGATGAAGAATCTTACAGATAAACTATCATCATTGAATATTCTTCTTGAAAGCCAAATTCTGTTTGTTGTTATAGGCAGAATTTCACTTCTGATCAATGTTGTTGTCAGTCTCTTTAATAGCTTCTACTATAACAGTTAGAACATTGCCAAATGTGATGATGCTGGTATCTACGAGTGGAGATAGTTTTAGATGACTTCTTGCAATCTAGTTATAGAGTTTTTCGGCTATAGAACTCCTACTGCTGTGGAGTGAACTGACAACCCCCGCACGTAACTGTCAGTGGACTGGACGAGTCTTATAGACAAATGAGTCAGTAGACAGTTGAGGCCGAACTATGAGAGCGTTAGTCTCGTTATTGATTTTGCGAACCAACTCCTGTTACACTAGTTATTGGCATACGGTTATATTTGGTACTGTGATAATTTTTTACTCACACACACACATCATATTATCGTCCCTGACAATATGACAGATACTTCAAGTCCTTAAGAACAGTTTTGTTGAGGTGCTCTGCGGCGGAGACCCAGACAAATGCTACAGTAATTAGCATATTCAAGTTCGAAAATTCCATAACTTATTTACAAGAGTGCAACTGGATATGTATGCATATATATATGTGTGTGTGTGTGTGTGTGTGTGTGTGTGTGTGTGTGTGTGTCAGTGTACCTGTGTATATCTCTGTGTGCGTGTCTGTGTGTGTGTTTGTGTGTGCTTGTGTGTGTATAT
>NC_068993.1:15909943-15910572 GCF_001194135.2 Octopus bimaculoides
TATATATATATATATATATATATATGGGAGAATATACAAAAAATAACAACAGACGAGGACAGGTGGTGTAAATAACAAAAGTATATATTAGTATGACGCTCGGGAATACGGAAAGTCTTTGACGTTTCGAGCTACGCTCTTCAACAGAAAGAATACGGAGACAAGATATGCATGTGCATATTCATATACATATATATTTATATATATATAAACATGCGAGTATACGTCTGTATGTATGAATGAATGTATGTACATGTGTGTGTGTGTGCGTGCGTGTGTGTGTGCGTGTGTGTGTGTGTGTGTGTGTACATACAATTATACGTGCATATATATATTAATGTACATAAAGCGGAGAGAAACACATAGAGAAACATGCAAAGTGAGAGAGAGAGGAAGTGTGAGAGAGGGAGTACTAATTAATAAATTAATCAAATCTTAATTAGTAATGAATCCTTAAGAAGGCAAATGTACATATTGCCCACGGGGACGATATAACATCTGCTCCAGAATACGAACTCGAGTTATAAAAGGCAAGTGTATGTACGTGAGTGTGTGAGTGACCATGTGTGTGTTTATGCGTGTGTGTGTGTGTGTGTGTGTGTGTGTGTGTGTGTGTGTGTGTGTGTGTG
>NC_068993.1:15911287-15914973 GCF_001194135.2 Octopus bimaculoides
ATATATATATATATATATAAAATATAAATAATATATAAACATATGCATATATCCATACATATATGTACATACCTACATCTATATGTATACATACATGCGTATATGGGTACACTTGTTAACACTTTCACCCTCCGCAAAAAATTTCAAATTTTATTTAATTTGATTTGCGGGAAGGACTGTTCCAAGGAAGTCACGTATTGTCCTTGACTTCGAAACGCGGAGTAGATGGAACAGGGACAACTGACGAAGGGTTATACTCTTTATGTTGCGTGTCTCATTTCTCTGTTTGTTGTTTTCGCTGTTCGGGAAAAGTTAGTTTTCTGTTTTCGTATTTATGTTTTCGTTTCTCATTGTGTTTAACGTTTTTTTGTGATGTCCTGTACCCATAATATGAAGAATGCAAAGGTGGCGAGCTAGCAGAATTGTCGGCACTCGGGACAAAATGCTAAGCACTATTTAATCCATCTTTACGTTTCTGAGTTCCAATTCCGCTAAGATCGGCTTTGACTTTCATCAAAGCCGATGATGATGATGGTGATGATAATGGTGATGGTGATGAGGGTGATGATGATGATGATGATGATGATAATGATGATAATGGTGGTGGTGATGATGATAATGAGGGTGCTGCGATGATGATGGTGCTGTTGATGGTATTATAATGATGTTGGTGGTGATGACGAGGGAGGTATAATTTGTTGATGGTGATGGTTGAAATTACGTTAAGTTTTCAAAGTGATCATTTATTTCCAGCTCTTACTGATCATAGCGGAAAATGATGCCGTTGGCGAGGAGGAAGATGATGGCGTGTTCGTGGCGGTAGTGGTGTTGATGGTGATGATGGTGGTAGTGGTGTTGATGGTGATGATGGTGGTAGTGGTGTTGTTGGTGTTGTTGTTGGTGGTGGTGAAGTGGTGGTGGTGGTTGTTGTTGTTGTTGTTGTTGTTGTTGTTGTTGGTGGTGGTGGTGGTGGTGGTGGTGGTGGTGGTGGTGGTAGTGGCGGCGGCGGTGGTGTCATAGTAGTGAAAAGTGGTAATTGTAGTGATGTGTATATATCAGTTATATTTGTTGTGTAGCGATGTTTACTATGTAAAACGAAAGAAGAAGAAGAAAAAAAGAGAAAGAATTTACCAAAAGTAAAACCACACGGTGCTAGAACAAATTAAGGATTGGTCATAAAAGAGCCGTTACATCGTGCATGATATTGCATGACGACTCAAAGAGAAAATGTCTGAATGCCTTCTTTATTTGCTAGTTTATTAGTCAAATGAGACGTTTGTTTAAATTCTTTCTGTCCATTCCCCTGATGGAGTTTGGCAAACCGAGAAACGTCATCCATGTGACTAGAGACGTCTTATGAATTACGAGAGAACGGTGGGGAAAAGAAGCATGAAACAAAAGTTGTAAAATCGACAAATAAAAACGTGAGAAAGTAATACGACGAATACGAGATAAGGAAAAATAATATAAAAACAAAGAAGGGGAAAAAGTAAGAAAAGGAAAATGTTTAAGTTTACCTAAGGGACTGGTTGGTTAACATGGATAAGCGTAAAAGATCAATGCTTAGAAATTAAGTATGGTGTAGCGAAAAAAGAAAATCGAGTGTGATTAGTCACTGCTTTCTTGACACTAAGACAAGAAAACGAAGCTAGTGACAATGTTAAAATGTAGAACCAACATACAGTACATACGACTCTTTATACTGTCTCAGAATCTCCCTTCTTTTTGCCACTAATAATACAGAACATGTGACTATATACTAACTAATAAAATTTCAAAAACCTTGGTTGACTAATGTTATCTGACTGTAGCAGCATTTGTTTGTTTAGTGAGGAATGTTTTCGTATCTTGGACAATTGAGACCATCAGTAGTTGTAAAAATTATTAGGCATTGTCAACACGACATGTAATTCAGTGCCTGTTCACGAGCGTGCTACGCAATTGAGCGCAATTAATTGCATGTAGCTTACTAACTTACTAACAAATAAATAAATTATCACAGAGACAAAATAGGTTTTAAAAAAAAAGGAATAAAATTGAATAGAATAGAGATGAAAAGAATGAATAACTTATTGTTGCCAACAATATCGTCATGTACTAAAAGGCGGTGAGCTGGCTGAAACGTTAGCACGCCGGGCGAAATACTTAGCGGTATGTTGTCTATTTTACGTTCTAAGTTCAATTTCCACCTAGGTCGACTTTGCCTTTCATCCTTTCGGGGTTGATAAATTAAGTACCAGTTACGCACTGGAGTCGATATAATCGGCTTAAATAATTTGTCTGTCCTTGTTTGTCCCTTCTGTGTGTAGCCCCTTGTGGGCAGTAAAGAAATAAGAAACGTTAGCACGCTGGGCGAAATGCCTAGCGGTATTTCGTCTGTCTCTATGTTCTGAGTTCAAATTCCGCCAAGGTCGACTTTGCCTTTGATCCTTTCGGGGTCGATAAATAAGTACCAGTTACGCACTGGGGTCGATATAATCGACTCAATCCATTTGTCTGCCCTTGTTTGTCCCCTTTGTGTGTAGCCCCTTGTGGGCAGTAAAGAAATAAGAATCGTTAGCACGCCGGGCGAAATGCTTAGCGGCCCGAGGCTATAGAAGAAGATACTTGTGCAAGGTGCCATTCAGTAGGACTGAACCCGGGGCAAAATGGTTGGAAAGCAAACCTCTTCCCACACAGCCAAACCTGTAAAGTTCATTACTAAAGAGCCAAGACGATCGTGGTTGGAATACTTCTGGTCGTCGTTTTGTTCAGTCACGGTTAACAATGACAAAAACAAAAATGAAAGCGTCTTTACACTTCTGAGTTCAAATTCCATCAAGGTCGACTTTGCTTTTCATCCTTTCGGGGTCGATATTTTACGTACAAGTTGCCTACTGGAATCGATCTAATCGACTGGTCCCTCCTCCCAAAATTTCAGGCCTTGTGCCTAGAGTAGAAAAGAATATTGTCGTGTACTATGACAGCGAGAAAAAGATTGGGAGTTTGAAGTTTCGTAAGTTGATTAGTTGGTTGGTTGGTTGGTTGGTTAGTTAGTTAGTTGGTTAACTGGCTGGCTGGCTCGCTTGCTGGTTGGCTGGTGAGTTATTTGTATGGATGGCAGGCAATGAAAGGAGGTATTGTGTAACGATATGTTGTGATGTTATAAGATTAAGCGAAGGTGCCGTTAAATGACGAAGTGTGCCGAGCAGAGTGGACGTGGAAGAGGTTTACGAAACGATGGAGTTGTTAGGTGAGTTGAGCTGAGCTGGGTTGAGATGAGCTGAGCTGAGTTCAGCTTGGCTCAGCTGAGTTGATATGTATTAAACCGGATGAAGGATGGTGGCGGGGGTGGGCGTAGAGAATGTGCGGAGAGTTTAGATAAGATGGTGAGGTTAGGTGTGTTGTGGTGAGGGGAGGATTATGTTAATTATGTGTCAGATGAGATGAAGAAAATATAAAGAAAACAATTGATGCGATAAAATGACATGGTATGGTGAACTGACGAGGAGGGTTACGGCTACGGGTGTGTTGGTGGGGCTGGCGGTGGCAACGGCTTGGTGGGGGTGTTTGGTGTTGGCAGTGGTGTTGCTGGTAATAATGGTAGTAATAGTAGTGGTGGTGGTAGTGGTGGTAGTGGTGGTGCTGGTGCTGGTGCTGCTGGTGGTGGTGGTGGTGGTGGTGGTGGTAATATAGTTGTTCTTGGT
>NC_068993.1:15915304-15916399 GCF_001194135.2 Octopus bimaculoides
TGGTGGTGGTAATGTTGTTCTTGATGATGGTGATGGTGGTGATGTTTGGTGGTGTTTGCTGTTACTGGGTGGTGGTGGTGGTGGTGGTGGTGGTGGTGATGATGTTCAAAGTGACGGTGTTTAGTAATGGTGGTGGTGGTGGCGGCGTCGGCGGTGGTGGTGGTGTTCGTGATGGTGACGTCGTTATGTGTGCGGTGAGATGAAAACGAAGCTAAGACGGCTGTACTGGACATAATGGAAAGGATGATGGTGGTTGTGGGTCAGTTTAGAAGCGCTGAGGTAGACAAGTGAAGAATAGGACAAATGAGACAAGATTGGGGGGATGGGACAGAAGGGGTTGAGTGGGTGAAGGACAAGAGGGTGGGGGGCAATAGAACATGGAACAGAAGGTGAGTGAACAGAGGGTGGGAGATAAGGTGAATGCATCTAAGTTTAGGTGAAAGTGAGGTAAGGAGTAATGTGGGGTTAAGGGTTAAGAGGGGGTGGGACACGTGTAGGGGGATTGGGTGACCTAAGGTGGACGTATAGGTCGTTGTATGAAAGGAGTAAGGTGAAGAGGTGAAAGGGGTGATTTGAAAGTGGTCTGAGATGAAGGGTGGTGTGTCTGAGACATAGTAGAGGGGGGTAAGGAGAGAGGGAAATGATGTAAGGGATGAAGTGAATTAGGGGCCAGAAACTGTCACCTTACCCAAAACATTAATTGTTCAGCTGTAAGACCAATATGTCAAACACAAACAAACAAACAAATAAACAAACAACAAGGAATGGTTTGGTAAGTCAAATCACATGACTTGTATCATGTGATCGTTAATTACGCCATAGTCTTTTGCTTGCTGGATTGCTCATCGCCCACTCACCCACCCACACTCTCACTCATTCAACCACCCACACTCTCACTCATTCAACCACCCACCCGCTTCCCCATCTTCTGAAGAAAATAACGCTGAATGAAAACATGGTGGCCATCACTGATAAGGCGTCTAAGATTGTGATAACGGTATTCGATGACGACGACGATGAGGATGGGAAGGAGGAGGGGGAGTAGGAAGAGGGAGGAAGGGAGAGAAGAAGGGGGAGGGAGGGAGAGAAGAAGGG
>NC_068993.1:15916812-15917393 GCF_001194135.2 Octopus bimaculoides
AGGGAGGGAGGGAGGATGGTGTAGTTGATGATGACGATGTTGATGATGAAGACGATGACGACGATGATGATGATGATGACAATGATGATGATGATGATGATGATGACGACGACGACGATGAAGATGGGAAGGAGGACGGGGAGTAGGAAAAGGGAGGGAGGGTGGTGTGGTTGATGATGACGATGTTGATGATGAAGATGATGACGACAGTGATAATGACAATATTGATGACGACGATGACGACGACGTTGATCATGATGACAATGATGATGATGATGATGATGACGACGACGAAAACAGTAATGATGACGACGACGACGTATGTGATGATGATGATGATGATGGTGAAGGTGACGCTGCAGCTACTGCTGCTGCTGCTGATGATGATGATGATGTTGGCGATGATGAAAGTACAGAAGACGGTAGTCGAGATGGAGAAGGAGGTGAGGCGGTGCCGCTATTGATGCTGGTGGCGGAGACGATAACATAAGGATGAGGACGCTGCGCATGATGATGAACATTGTGATGGAGATGGCTGCAGTTGTGAAGTGGTGTTGTTGTTAGTGATGCTGCTGATAGCA
>NC_068993.1:15918520-15922112 GCF_001194135.2 Octopus bimaculoides
ATATATATATATATATATATATATATATATATATATATATATATATATATACATATGTGTGTATATATATATACGCCTATATGTATGTATGTATATATATATGTGTGTGAGTGTGTGTGTGTATGTGGGCATACACACACACACACACACACACGAGTGCGTGGTGTTGTTAACTGGTTTGTTAAAAGAATATTCAACAAGATCGTCTGACTGGGTGTCTCCCTAATAACAAGATTAATGACTTCTGCTCATGAAAATTCAAATAAGTTACTCAATATCAAGACGGAACGCCGAATCAAATATGGATGACGGCAACAAACCTCAACACTGACATCCGACACTGCCACTAACACCAAAATCTATCATGAACATCAACAGCGCCACCTACATTGGCATCATCACCATCGCTAACATCATCACCATTAGTAAATCGACCACCGCCGCCGCTGTCATCTTGACCATTAACATCATCAAAGCCACCACTCGCATCGCCGCCATCTTCGTCAGTGCCATTAGCATCCCCACCGCCGCCATCATCACGACCATTGCCAAAGTTACGACTGTATCAACTACCACCAACCACCGCAGTCACCATCATTGCTAAAACCATTACCACCACCACCACCACCACCACCACCACCAGTACTACCATCACCTCCAGCAGCAGCACTAACCAAAACCATCACCAACACAACCACTACCACCTCAACCATCGCCTCGACCATTACCACCATCACCATCATCATCTCCAGCAGCAGCACTACCACCGCAACCACAACCATTACCACCAACTTCACCACCACCACCTTCATCACCGTCGCGTCCAGCAGCGGCACCGCCACCACCACAACCACAACCATCACCACCACCAACACCTCAGACATCATCACTACCATCATTACTATTGCCACCATCACCACCAACACCGCTACCACTAGCGTCACCATCGCCACCATAATGACCACCACCAATAATACAATCACCAACCTAGCCAACACCATCATCACCACAGCCAGCAACGCCGCCACCACCATCAGAGGCAAGACAATAACCATCACCACGATCACCACTACCACTATAACCACCACCACCGACACCACCACCACCACCACAACCACTATAACCACCACCATCATCACCACTATTACCATTACCAGCAATACCACTAACACTACTAACACTGACACCACCACCACCGCCACCAACAACACCACTATCACCACCACCGCCACCAACTCTATCAATACCAACTCCACCACTACCACCGTCACCACCACTATCAGCACCATTACTACAACAGCAAGACAACCACTAACAGCAACAGCACCAACGCCCCTACCACTAACACTAGTTCTACCACCACCACCACCACCACCATCGAAACAACAATTAAAGCAAACTGCATGGTGGCACGTGAATTGATGATGCCGATGATGAATAAGATGAAGTTTAAAAGGGTTAAATGCAATGAGTAAAGACAAGAACAAGAACAGCAACAACATTAACAGCTACACTGATGACATCACCAACAGCAACAACCAAAATGGCGATCAGGCGAACCAGAACAAAAGATTTTTTAAAAAAACTAATAACATCAGCAGCGACATCAACGATACGGGACATGTTAGATAATGTTGACGACATTGACTGACAATCCTAAAAGACGGGATAGTCACGGCTGGAATAATACATCTGATCAGATTCTGTTCGAACGTGAGAATAAGTACAACAGCAGCAGCATCAATAGCAGCAGTAATAATAGTAGTAGTAGCAGCAGCAGCAGCAGCAGCAGTGGCAGCAGCAGTAGCAGTAGTAGTAGTAGTAGTAGTAGTAGTAGTAGAAGCAGCAGTTGCAATAGTAGTAGTAGTAGTAGTAGTAGTAGTAGTAGTAGTAGTAGTAGTAGTAGTAGTTGCCACAGTTGCAGCAGCAGCAGCAGCAGCAGCAGCAGTAGTAGTAGTAGTAGTAGTAGTAGTAGTAGTAGTAGTAGTAGTAGTAGTAGTAGTAGAGGAGTTGCAGAGGCAGCAGCAGCACCACCACCATCACCAGCAGCAGTAGTAATCACATCGATAAGATGTTAGTTTCTTTTATATTTCACATGTTTCAGTCATTTGAACTGTGGCCATGCTGGGGCACCACCTTGAAGACTTTTCTAGTCGACTAAACCCACTCCACTACTTGTATTTCTTTTTAACTTGCAATTGGTTGGAATACGTCTGATCGTCGTTTTGTCCAGTCACGGTTGACTTGAGGCTTAACAATAACAAAAACAAAAACGAAAGCGACAAAAAACAACGACGCAAGAAGCAACAACAGTAAAAATCTATGAGCGTGACTCTAAGTAACAGTCTTGCAAGACATAAAGGAAACCACCTACAAGAGCAACAACAATGACAATAGCGGAGAAATAAGGTCGAAATCACGCCATCTGGTGGTTTCAGAGCTGGAGGTAGCAGGGATTTGTCTCCCCGTTAACAATATGGATAAGAGTTCATTTTGCACCAAAATGCCAATACGAGAGTTTCTCTCATGATAAGTACCGCAGTATGATTTGTTCTAATAGATGTTTCAGGATTAATATTTATGATAAAATAGAATGAAACTAAACACAGGGGAAAATCTGAAATCTGAGAACCTACGATAATGTTGACAGTTTGTGTTGTCACCGCTTAGTCAAGAGGAGTAGGGTTAATAGGAGGGTTGAACTAGTTAAACTGTTATGAAGCGTGTAGGAACAGAGAAGTATTGCTGTCCTCAGGTTATGAGTAAATATCTACTATCATAATACTCTTGTGGTTATCTCCGTCACAACAAATGAATGAGAAAGTACATTAGATGAATAAGGACGGAAGGGGATGGTATCAAAATGGAAGTGGGATGGTGAAATTGAACGCTAAAAAGAAAGATCAAACAGCATTTCAACTCTGTGTGAGTATATGTGTGTATGTGTGTGCGTGTACAAGGGAAGCATGTGAGTGTTTGTATGTATGATTATTATGTACTTTATTTTGTATCATATTTATACATAAAACACTGCAATTAGCCGTCATTTTTGACGGCACAGATTCAGCTAGTTGTTTTATATTTATTCCTCGGTCAGAACTCTACCGATCATTCTACACCTGCTTTGTTCATTTATAATTTAATATATTGACTGCGTGTTTAAAATAAGTAAAATTTCTATTTCAATAACTGACAGCATCGTATCTAGTGTATTAGCGATAGTTATAATATATCTTGTTTACAGATAATATTCAAAGTTGACTCTATTGTAGGCCACAGTGTGGTTTGAAATCGGAATATTAAACGCATTGATATTTGAATATCTTTAAACAGCTTTCATGTTTCGTAACTTACTTATGAACCTTCTCCACTATTGTAAATTCCGACGGCAAAAACAAGAGCTTAAATGACAATAACAACAATAAGATTTCAGGAAGATCTTCAAAGTGCGTAATATAAAGACGCAGAAGAAAAGATGAATGCATAAAAGACCAATATATCGGAAGTAAATGAATCAGGAGCTAAATGGGTGATTATCTCTCTCTATCTCTCTCTCTCTCTCTCTCAATATATATATATATATATATATATA
>NC_068993.1:15922485-15923247 GCF_001194135.2 Octopus bimaculoides
TTATGTGTGTGTAAATGCATATATATATACATATATATATATATATCCATATCACCCCTGTTGGTATTCTGACGCTATACCTATTGGTAAAATTCTTTGATGAATCCTTTGAGAAATCGTACAAGAAATAAAATTGTTTCCAACTTTTACTTTCACTTTGGTTGTCTCTGATGGTTGATACTTTTCACACACCGAGTCTTCATATTCCGACAGAATCAAAATATCTGATGTTAAAACAATAAAGGCTAGCTGAAATGAAAAGCCTTGAGAGGAATTAACAGGTGCTGTACACAACAAATTGGTAGAAGCACAAAGAAAGAGTATTCGATATTTCTAATGTACCAATAAGAAATTAGCAGACCGCTAAATAAGCGTGTGCCATGTATAAATAAGAGTAAGGATCCATATCCAGGTTTGTAAAGCCTCGCTGTATGTAAAATAAGGCTTACAATGGTACTTTGGTTCGCATGGAATAACGGTAGAACTACGTGCGATATTCCCTCCTCTTTCGTTCCGAAGATATTTATATAATAATGCAGAACGGCTCTGTATTACAACTGTAAGCGAAACTTTGAGGCGATATAAGCGAACCAGCATTAGTTCACCGATAACGACGAAAGGAAGCAGTTTCATTTTGATTTCAATTTGTTAAATTTCACAGACTAAATGATTAACAACATATGGTAATGACGGTATATATACATGTATATGTGTGTGTGTGTGTGTGTGTGTGTGTGTGTGTGTGTGTGTGTGTGTGTGTGT
>NC_068993.1:15923306-15928306 GCF_001194135.2 Octopus bimaculoides
GTATATATACATGTATATGTGTGTGTGTGTGTGTGTGTGTGTGTGTGTGTGTGGTATGAAATTCAACAAACAGTGTAGCACTCGAGCAGTTAAGAGAAAATATATTATTATAATGAAATCCACAAACAGAAATGTGAAATATAGCTACTCAGAGTTTCCTCCGCGAAATATTGAATTTATTTTGCCATTTATCAAGCTGGTAAAAACAACAAGACGGTTTAGTAACTGCGTTCGACATAATCAATCTTTGAATGAGCACGCCTAGTCACAAAAAGATAGAGCGCAATCAAGGCGAGACAATTAGCTGCACACGAAATATAAGTAGTATTTTTCGTGTATCAAAATTCCATAGAAGAGCACTGGAATAGGTTATGGTGTGCTTGATAGTTTATCCTTAGTTTCTGCCAAGATGTATTTTATAACATGAGGACATGAAGAATATATCTCGCTCCTGGTATTCTCGCATTTCTTGGATTTTCTTAAGTCTTTTAAGAGATATAGTTTTCCAAGTGAGCATACGGAATACCTTTTTGACCAGTCAATATAAAATATGGTCTCAGAGAAGGTGTCTTTATATTGTAGTTGATTTTCTTTTCCTTAAGTCTACAGATTATTTCATGTCTCTTCTGAAAGTATGTAAACAGTGAAAGACGGTCGTTGTAGCTTAATTTAATTTTTTGAGGTCAGGCATCCTATAACGCATTTGGTTTCTTTATGTATGTTTTTATGCGTGTATGTGTATATGTGTGCATGTGTGTGTGTCTAATATGTCACTGTAGTATTCAGTTGGAATAGCTAGCAGAATCGTTAGCACGCCAGGCAAAATGTTTTGCATTTAGTCCGTTTTTAGGTTCTGAATTCAAATTCCTCCAAGGTTGACTTTACCTTTCATCTTTTAGGGGTTGATAAAATAAGTACCAGTTGAACACTATAGTCGATCTAATAGACTTATCCCCTCCCCAGAAGTTACTGGCCTTGTGCCAAAGGTTGAAACCAATATTTGGTTGAGCTCATAAAAAATTATTCATAGGAGGATATATTTAAGATACGTTTCATTTTTAGGGAATTCTGCAAGCGCTTTGCAAGGAGGCGTTTGGTTTTGGATTTTCTGTATTCGCTATATTTACCAGAGCTTAATTTAAGATTTGTTCTAAGAAATAAACAACAATAATATTAGTGCTAACGGTAATTCTTAGGCTGAATTCCTTACATGCGTCGTTTAGGTGTTTTCTGACATTATTAAGGCGTTATAGAGTTTTATTACGGAATGTGATTTGTCTGTACGTCTCATAAAGTCTTAGATATATTGGGCTCAGTTTGGTCTGGAATGTCAACCGATGGGTGACCTTTGACCCATTTGAATTAAAATATTTGTAAATTGGGCTACTACGTCATCTCTTTTAAGTACCATGCATATTTTTGTAGAAATATGTAGCTTTTATTCTCACCTTCAAATATAGGTTTCCGTAAAGTCAGGCTGTCAAACTTACATTGCGTATAGCCTTCGGAATGCCTGGCAGAGTTTGTCTGAAATCAGAGAGCAAGACTGTGATTCTATCACTGGAATCTTGTAAGATGAAATCGATAACTTAAAATGCACGTCCTTGAGACATTATCCCCTCATCCTTTCAACTTTTCCTGCTTCAGAACCGTTGTCTGTCCAAATCTTTTTACTAATACTACACATAAGTCTGTCATTGCGTGCAAATATCACTAGCTGTTTAGGAGAAGAATGAGCAGTTATGTCACCTTTGAGCAATGTTGTAGCAATAGTAATCTGCTTGAGTGAATTAACTTTTTACCAGTATTAGGTAGATCAAAATAATTTTGGTTGTTTCATCAAAAGCGTTAAGGAAAACTATTCCTCACGAGTCAGCTGTTACCAGTTGTTTGATTCTCGTATAAATATAAACCAAGAGTATAAACCTAATGTAATAAATTTTAGTGGATATATTGTTCCAGTTGTTGAATGTCAGAAAAGATTACCTGAAGAATCACTCAACTGAGAGCTGCATCTTCAGGTCGTATTGAAACTGGAAACTGGCATTGCAAACTGTTCAAGGTCATTGCCAACGATGGATTGTTTACATTATTTTTTATGTGTATCATTGATTGATGTGGATTATTTTATTCCTGTATTTATGTATATATACGTATTATAGGCATACACTATATATATCCACATGAGCTGTTTCTTGATTAAGCCGCTAAACTTAAATATGTTTACCGAATTGGCTGTATATTTTCGTATAACTGCTCTCCTATTTTTGATATTTACTCACCTAATTTCCTTTATATATAAAGATTCTACATACATACATATATACAATCCTGTTGACAATGTGCTGAAACTGCGTGATATTTAATCAACAGTTGTTGCTTGTGTTTGATTTTGTACTGCAACTCCTTGCTATTATTTCCCACACTGCATATATAACTTTGTAAGCAACCAGCTTCTCTATTCCTTTGTCTCTCCCCTCTCTCTCTCTCTCTCTCTCTCTCTCTCTCTCTCTCTCTCTCTCTCTCTCTCTATCTATCTATCTCTATTTCTATCTCACTCACTCTCCTCGCTTCCCTTCTCCTTCTCCCTCTTTCGTTTCTGCCGCAACCTTTCTTCTCTCTCTGCTTTCTCCTCTCTCATCCCTGCCCTGTTCTTACCTTAATCTATCCCACAGAGCCTTTGTGCTTTCACATGTTTCTAAGTATGCTCTACGATTGTGTCTTTCCGATCTTCGAGTTACTATCCATCACATCATTATCTCCTATATCTCTCTTTCATCAAGGCCTAATGGCCAACGTTCTGCTAACATTTTGTCTTCGCGTTATTTTATGCACAATGATGTCAGCTAGGTTCTGCTTTGTTTTTTTGGTGGGTTTTTTGCCTCACACTTATTCTAAGACATTCAATGTTGAATACTTTTTTGTCATTTCATCTCGCGGTTTGCTTGTCTCAACCATACGCGGTGAATATTTTGTGATGCCAACACACTTAAATATTTGCTATACATAACTTTTCATAGTTTTTTTGCATACATACTGTCATATTTCACAACAATCCTGGACACTCTGAAATGAGTAGTCCTGTATATAACATGTCGAAATTGCCTTGACGTTTAGCCAACAGCTGATGGTCGAGAATGGTCTCACTGTTTGTATTTTGAACTGTGCGCTTTAACTCTAATTATGCCTTTAATCACTTAATTCCCCTTATACATAAAGATACTAGATACATCCATATTTACATATGTGCATTCACATACACATATATATCATTGCTGCTCAGGACCATCCCGTTCCAATTAGGATTTACCGGAGTAATGTCCTGAAATATGAAAGCAGCTCTTCATAGGTCAAATGTGGAGCGCGTCCAGAGACAGTCGATCACATAATCTTGGGGTGCAGCAGACTGACACCAACAAGGCAACGCAGTGGTCAATAAACTGGTCAATATGCCACACGTACAAACTCCCTCACAAAAACAAATGGCGGAAGCACACACCACCACAAGTTGTCCATAATGTCGAGTTTGCCATCCTTTGGAGTTTCTGTGTTGAGCCTGATCGGGGAATATGGGAAAGATAAATCTGATCTCATTGTGCAAAATCATATTGGAAAGATATGTCTTCTGATTGATACATACTTTGCACATTTTCTGAATGTAGCAGATTAGTAAATACACAACTAAACAAATAGTAGAGATTCGCTCTCACATATTCGCACGTACCCACGTACATGTAAAATACAAAAAATACACATCGTTCTGTTCAAGGTTAAAAAGAAAATGTATACTTTGAATTTGATGCGTAAAAATATAGAGACTGAGTCGTGGAAATTTCAGCATTGCCAGTAGAAATAAACCAATAACCTATTAATGTGATGATAATCGAATTATTCGGGTTTTGCACCTAAAGCCAAGAGACAGCATAAATGTACACGAAGGAAATACGTTTCTATACATAATTTGCATCTACATTTTACCCTAAAAACAAGACGACCATAAAATTTATATCGAATGTCTGGGAAAAAGAAATAACTCTGATCTATAAGCATCTTTGGATCCCTGTTTCAAAAAAATACATTTCCAAAACCAAAATGTGATCAGACATAGATATAGAACACTTGAAAGAAGAACACGCATCGAAAAATAACGAACGAACGAAAGAAGGAAAACAGTATAAAGGAGATAAGGATGAGAATAAAATTATTAACGTTAAGTACATGAAGAACGTAAACATCGAAGATACACCTATGACAAAGATAACAAAGAAAAATAAATGGAAAATACGTCAGAATCAGTGAAATACCTACAACAAAGACGTAGTATAAACATATGCCAATTCATACGTAGAGGCAAGGACACTAAGGTGCATCGACCAGATATTGTCATCAAAGACCATCAAGAAAACAAATATCTCCTGATCAATAATATCAACTCCAACAGACAGCAATATATCTTTTATAGAAATAGCGAAACTATGGAAATATAAGAATGTCGCTACTGAAGAAGAATTCCTGATACAGACAAATATAAAACTAAAATCTCAGCAGTTATGCATTTACAAACACAAAGAAAGAAACACTCTATGGTATGTAGTGTGCTTTCAATGCTACAGAAAATTTTGAAAAGCAAGCAGTAGATGTGTTCGCAACGAATATATACTTTCGCTAGCTTGTGTAATGAATTTATACGAGAGTTTTAAAACTAATTCAATAATAATATCGATGTTTTTTTATATGGATAATAGACAGTGATTTGGGAAAAAGGAACAGTAGATTATATCGACGTTGATACTTGCCTAATATTTTATGTACCCCACTATAGGTTGAAAAGCAAACCCAACATCGTGGATTTGAAACCACTACGTACAGGAAGATAACCAATTTCTGAAAGTAGTTTCGTTTGTTCTTGTCATGCTTGTTTACCGATCGATTTACCACTATTTTAACCATAAATGTTTTGAGTATGATTACGATTTTTAATATTATTACATTTGGTGAAA
>NC_068993.1:15932806-15933750 GCF_001194135.2 Octopus bimaculoides
ATATATATATATATATATATATATATATATATATATATATACATATATATAACTGAAACCAAACGGAAGAGCGTATAACAGAAGAGATAAGCCATGAGATAGAACGTAAGTTTTAGAGTTTGTCTAGCAATAAATACATGCATTTTCCTCACACTTTCGACAATATGAAGCTACATCTAAGTCACAATGCAATAACTATATGAGCCATAATATAAAGTCCTGTCTTGTTATTGCTGCAAACATTGCAGGTTATATGCCATATACAGTCCAAATATTTCCTACCTGCTGTTTCCACATGATGTACATAACCAATTTCATTGCTTTTCGTATATTTACAGCTATATGGTTTTAGAACTTCATATCTATTCTGGCTAAATGTCAGACATAATGTGTTATGTGAAGGAATACGAAGGAATATATGCTGTTGTATTCTATATAAGTCACAAATGTAGTGGCTCTCCGTCAAATTCGACGAGGAATAATCTTCTTACTATTATCATTTTTATCATTATTCTGTAATGCGGCGAGATAGCAGAAACGTTAGCACGCTGGGCGAGATGCTTGGCAGTATGTCGCATGTCTTTACGCTCTGAGTTCAAATTCCGTCATGGTCGACTTTGACTTTCATCCTTTTGGGTCCAATGAAAAATATACCGTTCGAGTACTAAGCTCAATATAATCGATTAACTCCATCCCCCAATTTGAGGCCTTGTCCCTGTAATAGAAAAAAATTATTATTATTATTATTATTATTATTATTATTATTATTATTATTATTATTATTATTATTATTATTATTATTATTATTATTATAACTATAATAAGACGGCAAGCTAGCAGAATCGTTAGCACGCTGGACGAAATAAGGTTAAGCATTTTGTCCGTTTTCATGCTCTGAGTTCGAATTCCGTTGAGGTCGATTTTGCCTTTCATCCTTTCGGATC
>NC_068993.1:15934155-15936425 GCF_001194135.2 Octopus bimaculoides
AAACTAGTTTGAACAATATTTTTTTGTTTGTCAACGATAAAGTTATGAATTAGAAAAACATCTTTAAAAGTTTCGATGTTAGCAAATTAAAATGTTGGTCTGGAGTTAAATGACGTCAGCAACTGGTGTTTGTAAAATTTCATTGGCCTGGAGGTAGGTGACGTCGGTAACTGGTGTTTGTTTGGTGATTTGGAGTTGCGGTTTCGGAACCAAAGTAGAAGATTGTTACTAAAGTTTAAAAAAACATTTTTTTAATTTTGTTGTTCCTGGTTGTTTTTTTTTTTTGTGTGTTGAAATTGATATACAGTTTTAATATTATTGACTGCTATGAATATTCAAACTTGAGTGATATTTATGTGATCATTACCAGAACAAGTAAAAATAAAAGTAGATTCCGTTCGGATTTGAACTCAGAAGGGAAAAGGAAGTTATTAAAAAAAGCCAGCAATGTCAAGTTTCCTACCCGAGTCATACAGACTGATAAGGACCGGTTTCCCAGTTTCGATGGCGTATAAATTCCAAACCTGGATAGGACGTGGATCCGTCGCAGGAATATTCATTTTTGCTAGCTGAGTCGAATGGAGTAACGTGGAGTGAAGTGTTTTGCTCAAGAACACAACGCATCACCGAGTCCAGAAATCGAAAGCAAAATCTTACGATCATGAGACCAACATCCTAACCACTAAGCCACGTGCCTCCACATAAGTGATCAGAAACGTTTGCCTTCTGCTGTTGCTGCCGCTACTATTGCTATGACGATTCTGTCAACCAGCCGATTGGCGTAGTAGATAAAAGCGCTAGTTAATGCAGCCCAGTAACCTAGAAGATCTGAGTTCAATCCCAGGTAAGGCACCAAGATGAATCATAAGGCATCTGAAGAAGGCTGGAGGGTACAACAGCCGAAATGTGAAAGCAACAATGAAGATGAGTACATCACTCCGAATGATACATAATATTGCGGCTTTTTTTTTCAACACATTTTATTCAACAAAAACAATAACAACATGTAACAAAAACATCTTTAAATGATTTTTCCGGAGCTTATTCACCCTCTACTTCAATTACTGCTTCCCAATTGCTTGCCAGACGGTCAGGCCGTCATTTATAAATGTTTTTGTTAAATATTGCTATCGTTTTCTGCTGAATAAAATTTGTTGACAAAAAGCCACAATAATTATGCAACAACCCAATATATATATACTTCCAGGCATTTTCTGTCGACCAAATTTTAGTCTCAAGGTTCTGGTGGATTAATTGGTTTCAGAAAAAACAAACTTGACCAACGATTAAACCCAATATTTACTTGCGAAGCGAACTTTTTAAACACAGAATCATGCCAGGTCCCACCCTTCCTCCCTCTCCTATCTGCTTCTTCACTCTCTAGTACTTCCATTCACTCTCTTTTCCCCTTTCTTACATTCACGTTTCCATAATATTCTGTCTATTCACACTGTCTTCCTCTCCCTCCCCTTCTCTCAGCCCCACTCTCTCACCGTATATGCGCGTGTGTGAGTGTATATATTATGTATATATCTATATATTCTTTTGTACTCTAGGTACAAGGCCAGACATTTTTGGGAAGGGAGCCAGTCGATTAGATCGAGTCCAGTGCGCAACTGGTACTTAATTTATCGATCCCGAAAGGATGAAAGGCAAGGTCGACCTCGTCGGGGATTTGAACTCCGAACGCAAAGGCAGACGAAATACCGGTAAACATTTCGCCCGGCGTGCTAACGTTTCTGCCAGCTCGCTGTCTTTTGTGTACGTATATCGGCACAATGAAGTATGTGTGTGTATTTATATGTATGTCTATGTATCTGTGTGTGTGCATATGTAAATATGTGTATGTGTGTGCGGTGTATAAGTGTATGCTTGCTTGTGTATACGCTTCACATCTATGGGCGTCAATGTATGTCGTTGCGTATATACACGAACATATTAACATACGTATACATATGTATGTGTGTGTGTAGTGTGCGTGTGTTTGTAAGTTTCCGTTAGTGTATGTGTAATGTAATGTGTGTGTATGTATATGCATGTATGTATGTATGTATAAGCGAAGTAGTAGATATGTGTATATATATATATATATATATATATATACGTATAATCGATGATGTATGTATGTGTATGTGTGCTGTGTGTGTATCTGCGTGAGTGCACGTGATTGTGCGTGTTTGTGAGTGTGTGTGACGCGCACATCAGTTTGCGTGTGTCATGTGTCGTGTGTGTGTGGGTTTGTGTGTGTGTGTGTGTGTGTGTGTGTGTGT
>NC_068993.1:15936525-15937146 GCF_001194135.2 Octopus bimaculoides
GATAGATAGGGATAGAGAGAGAGATACATACAGATATATGTATATATATACATAAACACACACACGCACGTGTATATATACATATATTCATATAGACAAATAAAAGGCATCGATATCAATTATACAAAAAAAAATATATACAGATAATTTCACTTTCTGGTGAAAAGTAAAAACAACAATAAACTTAAGAAATGTACACATCTACAAAAAAACTTTCTCCTCTATACTTTTTTTATTTTTTTATTCTCTCTTCTTTCATTCTCAAATATTGATATTTCGTCTGTAAATCCATACAAAATCTCTTGTCTGAACCGTTTTCTTGTAATATCATAGACAGACATTTTCGACAGATACACAGCCGCCTCAATATTCAATCAACAAGTTCAGGACTTGTCCAAGAATTGGAGCTGAATGCTGCAATATAGAATTCTGTATGCGAACAATTTCGAAAACGATGTGGTTTATTCTATATTTTTATTTTTTGCAGCATTTTAAACTATTTCATCGAGTTTTTCTATATTATTTATTTTTTCTTTATTTGTTCATTTATTTGTTCATTTTCTTCGTTGATATATTTTTTCATCCGTATATACATGCATACCTATGCTTATAGGTATGCAT
>NC_068993.1:15937873-15939347 GCF_001194135.2 Octopus bimaculoides
TATATATATATATATATATATATATATATATATATATATATATATATATATCCACATGTGTGTATAATATATATATAGTATATATTTAAGTATATAAATGTTTGTATTATGTCAGTATGCGTATGTGCATTATAAATAGAGACATGATACAAATTCATTATAAAATATATTCATTGACGGAACAGAAGAAACAAGGCTTAGATAAGGTAACAAAATAGTCTGAGAATGTATCTACGAAAAATAGTTCGACCATGTACCAAAAAGGTGTCAAAGTCGAAAATAGTACACGATACCAACGGCCAGGACAAAACGTAAATTAGAGCATGAAACAAAAATTTCATGGCATAACTGAAATAGTTCATTCCGTGTTAGTATTGGACAAGCTTTGACAAAAGTGAAGCGTCAAAATAAATTACTAATACCGATCAAAAACTGAAAAGCAGGAGGTTATGATTACTACAAGCTATTTCATAAGCCTAATCGACCAAATGTGAAACAGTATATAATGGCTATGAACGGTAAAATTCGAATCAACTAGAATATTGTTTTAAACAGTTCAATGTCGTAAATGATTGTCTCCCCTTCTACTAATATTAAGTGTTCAATGCATTGATTCTCCAACGAAATTACACGTGTGGGAATTATTTTAATGATATTCTCATTATTTCACACACCAGATGTACGGTCGCATCGTTCTCAGAATGTAATGTCTAAACACTAACAACATGCACACACGTTTGATTATCCATTTCAATCAACGAATCGACCTTCTTGGTATATATTCACTGACCACCACCACCAACAACACCTCCATAATAATAACAACAATAATCATAACCACCAGCATCACCAGGAGGGACGCAATTTTCACCTGAACCACTCCTTATCGCTAATTTTCAATTACTTCTCTCTTGCCCCAAATAAAATAAATTATATTCCTTCATAATATTTACATCGCTGTGATACGTGAATCCTAGGAGAATTTTCGTTCCTTAAAGGAGAAGTTATATCAATAACGAAATAATCTCAAAATGAATAATTGCTTCTATTAAATCGATTAGTTATATTATTTATATTAGACGGCGGTAAATATTAATATGAATTACGGAAGCAGCTGCAAACGAGCAAGTCGATAGAATATCGGAAGAGACGAGTGACTTAAGCGTTTTGTCTTCTTCTGACGGCGATCTGCTGTATTTATTTTTTGCATTTTTTATTTGTTTCACTCATAGGACTGTGGTCATGCTGGAGCAACGCTTCAAATGGTTTCACATCGAATGAAATTGGCCCTAGTACTTATTTTTTAAAGTCTGGTATTTATCCTACTGGAGTTTTTTTCCCGAACCGCTAGATTACGTTGATGGAAACACGCACAAACACAAATATAGACGCACGCACATACACTCACACCCACACCCACCCACACACATATGAACAGACATATCATTTATATATGGTTGAGTGTATTTACATG
>NC_068993.1:15942049-15947031 GCF_001194135.2 Octopus bimaculoides
GTATATATGTGTGTATATACATATATATATATATATATATATACTTACGTACACATGTGCGTGTGTGCCTGTGTGTTTGTATGTGTGTGTGTGTGTGCGCGTGTGTGTGTGTATGTGTGCGTGTGTGTGTTTGTGTGTGTGTGTGTGTGTGCATAGTACATGTATGCAAATAAAAAAGGGCAGAAAAAATTAGTAAAGCATGAATCCTTCACGTTCTAGTGACGTATTTCCCAACGTAGAAAGGAATAGTTAGTTTATGTTGTAAAAACCTAAGCTAATACAACAGGAAATGAGTGTATTTAAAAAAAATTAATAAAATACAATTCACAAAAAAATGTTTGTCCCATGGCAACATGGTATAACATAGATAAATGACATTTACAATGACGTAGTTGTCATGTGCTTAAATCCCCCTCCCTTCTACACCCTGCGTGCGCATACACACATTTATGTATGTATATTCATGATATATATTCATATATATATACATATATATATATATGTATACATATATGTATGTGTGTACATGAAATTATGTTTGTGTGTATATGTATGTATATATATATATATATATATATATATATATATATATACAAATAATAGAGACGGATAGATATAGATATGTGTGTATGTGTGTGTAAACTGTAATATATATATATATATATATATATATATATATACATATATTCATATGCATGCATGTGTGTGTGTTTGTGTCAATTTGTAGTTGTGTGGTCATGTATGGAATGAATAAATGTAAGATGCATGTATGCATATGTTTTATATGCAAACATAACGTGCTCCACTACATCTCACATATCACATAATTAGCGGTGCAGCCATCATTGTTGAAGACCCCGTGGATCCACCCGGATTTTTGAATAAAAGCCTGGGCTTAGTTTAAAGGTCAGTCTTTCTCATAGACATACACCACTATATGTTTGCGTATGAATGCATGTATACATATGTACGTGCGTATGTATGTATCTATGTGTGTATTTGCACACCCTATATATATTTAACCATGGGCAGATAGACAGAGAGAAAGAGAGAGATAGAACAAGAATGAAAGAGGGAGAGAAAGAGGTAAGAGTAGATAGAGAGTGATAAATGTAAATACTCAACTATGCCAAAGTGAGAAAAAAGTTGTGTAGCGAAATATATTGCAAACAGAACTTTTGAAAGCTTGTCAATTGTTCAAGTGGTTACCTAAAGATATCATAAATGTAAAATGGACCTCTACTGAAACATTAACAAAAGAACATTGATGAAACTCCTAACGACGATATAGGACCAGCTAACCATTCAAGGATACCCTCAGGGAAATTTAGCTGCTAGAAACTCAATCGTAGACTAACTTCCAGCCGTAAAGCGATAAAACTGGAAGAAAATACATTAGGACGGTACTCCAGCGTGGCCGCAGCTTTAAGGCTTTAATTCCCTAAACGAATACAAAGAATAAAGAATAACAAGCTTTGCTTCAAAAGAATCAAATAAATAAGTAGATCTCATCGGTTCACCATTATTGGAAATAGCTTGCCAAAACAGAGGAACGAAAATAGGAGTATGTTTATAACAAAAAAAAATTGAATGAAACGTTTTATGTATAAATATAAATATTAAGATATTATAGATTTCAATTTCGCCCAAATCATTAGAAATACGGATGCGCAAAGACTTCAATCTGTTCACAGAAATTTATTCCAAATTTTCTTATTTCTCTCAAACCCAGACAAATTTCTATATTTTTCTAAATATTCAGTGATTTTCGGTCTCTTGGTAGATATTCGAAAAGTAAATATTGTGAACCATGTCTATTCGAAACCAGCATTGCAGACTCACTTTAAAACATTACTTTCTTTTGCACAAAACCAAACTTTACTGTGCAAATTTGAGTGTAGTAGTGTTGACGAAACCAACACTACTACACTCATTCGAATTTGGACAACCGCCTCTTTGCTGTATTTTATATACCAAATATAGTTAGAGAAGCTTGCAGATTATTTTCCTATATTCTTGAATGCATAGATATGTTTATTGTCTGTATGGGGATCAAACTTTCTTCAAAACCAAACTGTCGGATATAATACCAATTCCGGTGCTTTAGCATATTAAGAGTTTATTCGGAAAATACTACTTCCTCTACGAAAATTCTCTCCATCCAACAAAGTTTAGCAGCTCATTCTCCTCCTTCATTTATTGTAAAATATATGAAAATATAAAAGCCTAAAATGACAAAATAATAAACAATAAAATTATAAAGTTTCATATGAAGTTAATAGCATATAATCATATTATTTGAAAATTACACGTGGAACTACTGAGAATTATTAAATGAAGGCTAAACTAAAGAGAATATTTAAATACATAAATGTTACGCACATATAGACACACATGTACGTGTGTATATATATATATATATATATATATTTGCAGAGAGAGAGAGAGAGAGAAATAATTTTGAAGAATACACACATATACTTATATATATATATATATATATATATACATAAATATATATAGACATATATACATATATGTACATAAACACACCCACATACACATATACACACACACGCACAAATAAATACACACACACACATATATATATATATATATACATGCATGAACAAATAGTTTCGTATACACAAATATGCATATATGCTTAATTACACACATTTATACATACATATATATGTGCGTGTGCGTATGTGTGTGCGTGTGCGTGTGCGTATGTGTATACACTCATATATATTGTGCTAAAGGGTTTAATCAACGGCGGTACAATCCCAACGAGAATTATCATTGGTCTGTTTGAGAAAATATATATTTTCTTTCGAACTTAATCAGTCGACTTAATTAAACTGAATTTTAATTAATTTTCGTGTTTAATTAACACATGAATGCCATATTTCACCTGCGTATAAAAGGTGTTACGTTCACTAAATATACTTACAATATACTTTCAAATTACGTTCTCGACAACGTTAGTTTGTTTATGTGTATACATATGACTGTTCTTATGTGTGTGTGTGTTTGTGTGGATGTGTGTATTTTTGTGTGTGTGCGTGTTTCAGTATGTATGTGTGTATGTTTGAGTGTTTGTGTGTCTATATGCGTGTGTTTGTTTGTGTGCGTGTGTTTGTTTATGTATGTTTGTCTGTTTGTTTGTGTGCATGTCTGTGTGTGTGTTGTGTTGTGTTGTGTGTGTAAGCTTGTCTATATGTGATATGAGTGGATAGTTTATTGTGGTAAGGACTTTTCATCCATAGACTAGCCACAAGGGAAAAAACATTTCAATCTATAAGAAAACTTTCTTATTCACGATTAAATGAATTTTTTAAGGTAAATTTATTTGTTGTTAAGTTTTGTATACATTTTGGTATAAGCGCTAAGCGAACTGAAATATATGTACGTGCGTTGGTTGTTGTTGTTGTTGTTGTTGGCACTCCGTCGCTTACGACGACAAGGGTTCCAGTTGATCAGATCAACGGAACAGCCTGCTCGTGAAATTAACTTGCAAGTGGCTGAGCACTCCACAGACACGTGTACCCTTAACGTAGTTCTCGGGGAGATTCAGCGTGACACAGAGTGTGACAAGGCTGACCCTTTGAATTACAGGCACAACAGAAACAGGAAGTAAGAATGAGAGAAAGTTGTGGTGAAAGAGTACAGCAGGTTTCGCTACCATACCCTGCTGGAGCCTCGTGGAGCTTTAGGTGTTTTCGCGCAATAAAAACTCACAACGCCCGGTCTGGGAATCGAAACCGCGATCCTATGACCGCGAGTCCGCTGCCCTAACCACTGGGCCATTGCGCCTCCACGTGTGTTGGTATATGCGTGCGTTTGATTATGAGTGCGTGTGGCGCTCATGCGTGTATGTTCAACGTCGTACCGCAAAAGATGACAAGGCATTAGCAGAGGTTCATATCGCTTAGTCGTACAGTAAAACGCAGCTTCAATTGTCAGCGATAAAGGAGAATGGAAAAAGTTAAACTCAGAGCGCAGACGAACGGATATCTGCCAAAGGTACTCAATTCCCAGTTGGGGTGTTGAACAGGGCGACAAATTAATTTTAACACTCTAAGGACAAGAGGAATCATTACCGATTCCCTTTCACAGCTTCCTGTTACTACCATGAATCACTTGCGGATATATGATCAACGGGAGGCGACAAGACATAAATGGTCGCACATGGAGCCGCAAAGTGGAATTGATCTCAGAACCACGAGGCTTGAAGCAAACCCTAACTCTGTCTATGGCGTGAGACTGTTTCAAAGGCCATTTCGTGTTTAGTCAATTTACCTACATCAATCGAACTGCATTGGGGAGTTTCCTGGCTGCTCAGCTCAAGTTTTCTTGAAGATGATATTTCAAGTCTTGTTACATCAATCAATATTGTTGCGTATGCATGTGTATATGTGTGTCTGTGTGCGTGTGCGTGTGCGTGTGTGTGTCTCTGTGTGTGTGTGTGTGTGTGTGTGTGTGTGTGTGTGTGTGTGTGTGTGTGTGTGTGTGTGTTAGATGTTCGAAAGAAATGTGTGAAGAAGGGTAAATGAGATAGTAGTAAGGATTATTATTTCTTTCTCTCCATCTACGTGAAGATCCCTATTCAAAAACCATACCTAATACCATTCCTCTTGCTCATCTTTCACATTGCTTTCTATTCCACAGTATATTTTCCAATATTTGATAACAGAATTCTATTCGAATTCTATATCTCAGTTCATCACACACACACACACATACACACACAAACACACAAACAAATAAACATACACACGCACCTATGCACGTACGCACGCACGCACACACACACACACATACACACACACACTCACACATATATATATATATAAGCCGTGAAGTTCAGCGTCTCGTTAGTAATCTGATAATTCTGAAGCCAGAATGAGACACGACCAGTCTTGTAAATGACATAATCAAAATAAGCAATTATCTATACTCGAGTGTATGTTATAGAG
>NC_068993.1:15947235-15948919 GCF_001194135.2 Octopus bimaculoides
TATATATATATATATATATATATATATATCCCAAAATTAGAAAAGGGAGTAGATAAAATCGAGGATATAGAATGAAACACCGAAAATGAAAAGTGTCTGTGTGCCACCAGTTGAAAGTGTGTGTTACGATGCACACACACACATACACACTAGATACATTTCTTTTATTAGCCACACAGGGCTCAACGAAGATAGATAGATAGATAGATAGATAGATAGATAGATAGATAGATAGATAGATAGATAGATAGATAGATAGATAACATCAAGAGGACGTCGCACAACGTGTATGAGTCATATATGTTCTGAAGCATATTTCTACCAAAGGAAAACAGTTTCCGTCGACAAATCTCACAAGTTTTTAATGTTCCTTTCCCACCTCTTACATCCAGCACAGAACACTGCATGATAAAAGATGAGTGATAGAAAAGAGTGCATAGATATATACACAGATTTGAGACATTTAGTCTAGAACTTTTATCCTTCCAGTCTATCAAACACAAAAATGTAGAGAAGATATTGGTTTTCTTTTGCTGTTAGATAAATCATTTTATATGTTTGTAAATGAATATACCCTAGGAGGGTTGATGGGTCCTCAAAATACTTTAAAGGTATAGCTTCCTATGAATTACATTACATGCGACAATCGAATAAAAATCAAATTCCTCACTGAGAAAAACGTTAGTCATTCGCTTGTAACGGGTTCAAATACTTCGTTAACACAGGTGCTGTAGTAGATTGTTATATCACTCTGAGAGACAGCTGTCTCCCCTATTTAGCGGTGGCATTCTATTATTGAATAAGTGGTGACTTATTATGGACTAATTGATCAATTTTTAATAATGTTATGGCGCTTTAAACTCCAAATATAGAAGAATAGTGATGTGGTAAATTTTCTGTTATACGAGTCTGAATGTATACGAGTCTTCAGAGAATCAGTGTCGGGTGTGTAAAGTAAACCGCTAAGGAGGAATATAACAAACTTGTTCAGAAAAGCTGTGGTTACTGGTGCAAATGTAGAATGGAAAACTTGAGGAAACAGAATATCTGTAGCCAGGGTATGTTGTGTGTTGATGAATAAAATATTAACGATCAATCAGAAATCCTTTATATTTGAATGCATTTAAGGGTATTTTGTGTTTCCGTGTGTGTGCGTGTATGAATGTGGTGTAGCAGTGGCACTGTCTAAGAAATGGAACCACTGGTTCAATTTGTCTCTAATTACTACGTTGTAGTATTTTACAGCTAAAAGTTATTCCTGACCTAAACAGAAATGCGTGTATTTGATTGCGATACCAAGTCGTTAGAATGTAGGACAAAATAATTTGCCCCACCTGTTTCGGTTCAGTTCAAATTCAAGCAACAACTCTACCTTACATTCTTTTCGCATCGACTCAATAGGTTACCAATCTAAGACGGTTACTTTTAACATTGTAACATTGAACGAAATATTTTGCGTTATGTGTTCCGCTTTTTTTACTGAGATCTTGGGTCTCTCAGATTTTTATCTATCGCTTCGACTGGAGAGAAATATCAAACATCCTTATGTGAGATCTGGTTGCCAAGTTTCAGGAGCGTCAAATGAAATGGCATCTGTGCTGAGAGTTAAAATAAGACTAAGATAAGCTTCACCTTTCTTCTTCCCACGATTCATAAAATGAAGTATCTTACCTGGGTAGTGAAT
>NC_068993.1:15950316-15951752 GCF_001194135.2 Octopus bimaculoides
ATATATGTGTGTGTGTGTGTGTATGTATATATATATATATATATATATATATATGTATATATATATGTATATATATATATGTATATATATATGTATGTATATATATATATATAAGTACGTGTGTCTGTGTGTATGTGTGTGTGGGTCTTGGCGTGTATGTCTGTATATTTGTGCATATATGTGTATGTACATATAGATGTACATATATATACTTGTATGTATCTGTGTATATATGTATGTATGTATATATATATATATATATGTGTGTGTGTGTGTGTGTGTGTGTGTGTGTGTGCATGTGTGTGTGCACGTTCGTGTATGTGTGCGTATGTGTGGGATGTACGTTTGTATATAATTTAATTTACTTTTCGGATAATATTGCTTCAATTATTTTATCAATTTTCTCTCTCCTCTCTATCTGTTTACCATTTTCTGTTTCTTTTTCTTTACTTTTTGCGTTTGTTTTTTTTTCTTTTGCCTTTTATTTTCTTCTTCTTCTTTTCTTCGATCTACACACATTGCCAATGTTGCTTAATAACTATCTAAATCTCACTTTCTTTTTCCTCAAACACACATTCCGATACATGTCTTACATTGTATGCAATACGTACAGAAGAGACTTCTTCTAGGCAAAAATAAATTCATTCACGGTGGAGAAGAAAAAGACACATCTTGCTCCTTTCATTCATTCACTAAATATTTTTTCTTCGTTCTTCTTTATTTTCTATTTTTTTCATTCCCTCTCTTACTGCATTCCGGCATACGTTCCTACACCGTGACCACATTCTCGTCACAGCAATACGCCTCTATCACTCCAAGTACATCACTTACTCCGTCTTTCATCCCCCCCTATCTCTCTCTCTCTTGCTTTTTCTACGATTAACAGTGTTTCTAAATACTTTCTTCCCTTCTCTTTTTTTTTTTTTTTTTTTTTTTTGTATTCTGTCAATAGACATATATTTTCTTATTGAGATAAAATTATTTAGCAATGTAAATGATTTTTTTTTTAAATTTCTCCTGAATATTTTTCTTTTTCTTTTCATTCAACACCCCTCTTACTCTTTATTCCAGCATGCACAGACATTTTTTTTTTTGCTCCAGTCAAATTTTTGTATATTATTTTTTTCTTCCCCACCGTATCTGTATGCGTATGCATGTATAAGTATGTGGTGCGCTTAAGAGTGTGTACATACATACATAAACACATACATATATAAGTGTACTTACATATGTATATATATATACATATATACACACACATATATATACATATATATATATACATACACATACACACATACATATATCTGTATATTTATATATGCTCATTTGCATGTACATATACATGTGTGTAGACATATGCATGACATATATAAGGCATATATATATATATGCATATATATATATATATATATATATATATATATATATATATA
>NC_068993.1:15952982-15953655 GCF_001194135.2 Octopus bimaculoides
TATATATATATATATATATATATATATATATGTACGTACATACATACATATATATATACATATATATATATATACACATTCATACGTACATATATGTATCTATACGTGTGTGTTTATGTGTGTTTGTGTGCGTTTTTATGTATGTATGCATTTCTCCCATTTTCTTCTTTTCTTTCACCTTAATCTTAAACTATCAATCTTCACCACAGTTTCCCATAATCCCTTCGTGTCCCTCAAACCTACGTCTTCCTCTTAAAATCCTCTATTTCTTTAGTTAGAAACTGCTCTCGTAAAATCGCTCTCTCTCTCTCTTTCTCTCTCTTTCTCTCTCGATCTCTATCTATCTATCTATCTATTTCTATCTCTCTCTCTCTCTCTATCTCTATCTCTCTTTCTGTTAGTCTGTCATTCTTTCCGTCCAATCCATCTGCTTGTTACTTACACCATTCTCTCTCACTCATTCACTCTCTCTTTCCAACTCTACCTTTCCCCCACACTATCTCTCTCCACGTCTTTCTGTCTCTCACACTATCACTCTCCGCCGCCTTTCTCTCAGACACTTAATATATGTTGTTTACAATTACCCCAGATACTTTCAATTTCATTATTTTCTTTCTATAATGCCTCTCACTAGAAAATTCTCTTTCACACTTTCCTTAGCTCGATCGTTTCA
>NC_068993.1:15954137-15958120 GCF_001194135.2 Octopus bimaculoides
TGTGTGTATATATGTATATATGTATACAAACACAAAAATACGTTTCTCTTTCACTCTTTCCCTGTCTCTGTCTCTGTCTCTATCTATTTCTCTCTCTCTCCGTCTTTCTTTATATATATATATATCCATGCATACATATATATGTGTGTGAGTGTACGTGTGTGCATGTGCATGTTGTATATTTTCTCGTCTCCTCATTTTCTCTCTTCCTCCTTCCCTCTCTTTCTCTCTCGCTCTCTATTTCTCTCTCACTCTCTACCCCTCTTTCTGTGTATATTCCACCTTTCCCTCTCCTTATATCTCTTTTTTACTGTGCTCCACTCAATAACTTTCTGCTTCTTTCCGCCATTTTCCTTCAAACACTTCTTCTCTCGACATTTCTTCTTCCTTTCTAAATTACACTTCCTCTAATCATTTAACTCAGTCAACCTGTCACTCAATATGTCTGTATGTATATGAGTGTTTGTATGTTTCTTTAATGTCTCACTTGTCTCTACAATACCATCTATTTTCAGAAATGGTGGGAGAGAATTAGGTTGTGGTGGGTGGTAAGAAAGACGAAGTATATGGAGAGAGAAAAAAAACGGAGGGAAATGGTGAATTTAATAAGAAAGTGGAATAAAGACGAACAGGATAAGATGAAAAATTCACGGTATGTGAAAGTGTGCATGAGAAGAAAATAGGGAGACAAACAGAAAAGGGACGGTACTATTGCGAAAGATGACATGTCTGCAAACATATATATGTGTGTGCGTGTATATATATATATATATATATATATATATATATATATATATATATATATATATATATATATATAAGTAGAAAGAGAGAGAGAGAGAACGAAATAAAGAGAAAGAGATTTGTCTGTCAGTTAATGTTTCCATAGGACTGTCTATTTATCTAACAAGCTACCTATCAATCAATCTATCCATTTACACATCTCTCTTTTTTCCTTTCTTCTTTCTGTCCCTCTCTAATATTTGTGTATACTTGTGTACATAGGTGTAAGTATATGTATGTATGTGTATGTATGTATGTACGGAGGCATGTATTTAAGTATGTATGGATGCATGCATGGATGCATGTATGTAAATATGCATGTTTTTGCGTTTGTGTATGTGTGTCCTTGTAGGTGTGTGTGCGTGTGTGCGTATGTGTGTTTATGTATATTCTCGCCATTCCCATGTTGGCAGACGACACACCGTTATTACCAACACATCATTTTTCGATTATTTACTACCGAAAATGCTAAATCGATTCACTCAGACTGTCACCTCAATAGATTGAGATATGTGAAATGAAGAAATGAAAAAGGAAAAAGAAAACGATATAAATATATTACAGGAATAAGGGAAGGGAATGAAAAATGATGAAAAAAAAACATGAAAAGAAATGAAGAGTGTAGGGATATAGAAGATGGAGAAAACAGAAAAATGGTGGCTGTTTGTGAGACATGGTTGGTAAAAAAAAAGTTAAAATGTGAAAGAGAGTAAGAAATTACATGAAGTAAATATACAAATTTGAAGGAAATTAAGGAAGGAAAATATATGAAGAAAATGAAAGAAATAAAGAAGTAAATTAAACAAGACCGAAAATTGTATGGTATGGAATTATGAGGAAGAAAGTGTGAAAGAGAGAGAGAGAAAACAAGGAGGGCGGAAATGCAAGAAGAAAGGATAGAGAATGAGCGAAAGAGGGGATTAAATTAAGGAAAATGATAGAAAATGAAAGAAAAGTATGAACGAAAAAAAAGAAACAAAGTAAGAATAAGACAGAGAAAGAAGGAAGAATGTTAGTAATAACAGGAAAATGATAGATAGATAGATAGATAGATAGATAGATAGATAGATGTTAAGGATGAAAGACCGAAACTAAGTGTTGAAATGCGTGTGAAAGAAAGGGCAATGGACGTGATAACGGGGGAAGAGGGAAAGGAAAAAGAAAGAAGGATAAAGGAAGAATAATTGGGGAAAGGTAGAAGATGAGGATTGACATGAAGCTGATGGCTGGGAGGATGGGAGGATGAAGATTGACGATAAATAAAGGAGTACCAAGGAGTATTGATAGGGAGAATTTTGACGTTATAATAAAGAGAGAGGCAAAATAGGGGTGTGATACTGGGGGGGGGAGTGAGAGGTGACTTGATAGAGGAATATATTGGTAGGAAGAGAAGAATGGATGGGATCTGCATATTAATAAAAGAAAAATGGGGTTATGAAAAGATGAAGAAAGAAAAAAAGAGATATTAAAAAATAAAGTGAGGTAGTAATCCCGTTAGACGCTTTGGGCAGTGGAAGATAGCAAATAGGGGGGAAAGATGGTGTGATGGAAGGTGTTGAAAAGTTGATGATGGACGGAGGAAGGGGAGAGATGGAGAGAGAGGGCAAAGGAGGGAGAGAGAGAAAGAGGAAGAAAAGGGATAGAGGGAAAGAAGTTGAAGGGACGATAAAGAAATAAATGGAATTAGGAGGAAGCAGATTGAATATTTAAAATAGACAGATTTTATTGACTAGAGGAGAATACAGATGTCTATTTTTTTATTTTTTTTTATTTGTTGCTGATGTTGTTGTTGTTGTTGCTGTTGTTGTTGTTGTTGTTGTTGTTGTTGATGATGCAGTAGTGGTGGTACTGGTGGTATTGGTAGTAGTTGAGCGTGATGGCAGAACGGCGGGAGCGAATAGTAGAAGTGTAAGATGGAGAGAGAGGGGGGGGAGGACTGAAAGAAATTACATGTATTGAGTGTAGCTAAGAGATATAAGGGGACACAGAGAGTGGGGGAGGCGACAGCACGCTTTAGAGTATATGAATGAAAGAGGGAGTGAAAGAATTTTTTTAGAGAGAGAGAGAGAGGGAGAGAAATGTATATGCAAAAGAGAGTGTATGCGAGAGAGAGAGAGAGGGAGAGAGAGAGAAAGTAAATGTGTTGTAACGAGAAGTAGAAAAAAAGAGAGAAGAAACCTATGAAATCCGGGTAGACGGAAGAAGGAGGTGTTAATGAACAGGAGAAACGAAAATATAATTAAAAAATAAAGGGGGGAAGGCCCAAAGTTTCAGCAGAGTTAAAGAGAAGGGTGAACGGACAGATGGATAGTCAGGTGACCAAGTAGTTAAAATGGCGGAGACATGTATTCAGTTGTATAGAAAGCGATTCATTCAAATGTTGAGGATGTTGTCTAAATTCCAATGAAGGAACCCTGTTTTTTTAATTGAAGACTGGTTCTTTATTTATTCTTTACTGGAGAAATGTAAAGAATGAAAACAGAGCAGCGAAAATACATACATAAAATACATCAAAATTACAAGCACGAAGGAAATCATGTGATCGATATGACAGGGTGCCTGTATATTCTGTGGTTCAAATCATACCATCAGCTAAGTAATAGGCCTTTCAAGAAAACACTTGTTGATATAGGTCTCAAAAATTTAGTAAAAGTGTAATGGGAAAGTCGATTACATCGACCCGGTGATCAACAGGTACTCATTTTATCGATCTCGAAAGGTGAATCGCAATGTCATCTTTAGCAGCATTTGAACTGAGAACATAAACACGGACTTATTGCTGTTCTAACACCTGTTGATATTAAATCTTGATATGTATGCTGAACAGCAAGAATTAGAACTATGACATATATATTAATTCCTAATATTTTGCAGCAGATTCGATCATGAATATGCTAATCACTGATGTATTTCGTGATCGAAGAACGATACCTTTCAGACGTCTGTGTGTTCACAGAACCACTCCGTTCATTAGGATAAGGGGACTTTGAACATCCGGCGTTTCGACCTTGTAACGATTCGTCAGTCACAGCTACTTCATTTTAATATGTCAAACATGGGTTTCTGGCTCCTGTATATAGATTCAGCAAAGAACAATATTTGCTGATGCCTGATGATCTGGCACCCATTAATAATTCAGCATATGCACGGTGAAAGGAAATCAGAACAATGATATATATATATATATATATATATATATA
>NC_068993.1:15958779-15961787 GCF_001194135.2 Octopus bimaculoides
TTTACAATTATTCAAGCAAGTTATAATACACTTTCTTCCCATCAATATTTTTTACCTTTTACTGGTTTCAGCCCAGGGCTGAGGTCATGCTGGTGCACCACCTGTATTTTCCTCCTCCGTTTTTGATAGTAGAGCTTATGATTTTTAAGTAGTAGTAGTAGTAGTAGTAGTAGTAGTAGTAGTAGTAGTAGTAGTTGTTGTTGTTGTGGTGGTGGTTGTGGTGGTGGTGGCGGTGGTGGTGGTGGTGGTCATCGTTGTCGTCATCATTGTCGTCCGGATGATGGTAGTGATGTTGGTTCTTACTAATTGGGCACACATCTGGAAAAAAAAACAACCTAACAGAGCTCATCTCGTATTTTAGGGGGTATGGTGGAGTAAATTTTATAATGTATCGTTTACTTTATCCCAGATGATAGCTTGTAATTTGAATAAAGTTTAACTGTTATTTCTCGTCCGACGACTGATGAATAATATCTCCTTCGCTGGGTCGAATTTAAAACATTAAATAAAAAGTGAGGGATTTTGTGAATTTTAGCTCAAAGAAATCTAAGAAGTAGATGCAGCAGGAAATACATTGTGTCCACAAAGTCTTTAGGAAAATTTTAGAAAAGACGGCAAGTGAATTATTGTTGCATGATAATATGTTATTATCGAAGTCTCTTTTAATGATACTAATAGCTTTATCGATGTTAGGATATCCAATTTCCGTTGTAATGTTTCTATTTGTCTGATGATTGTAAAAAGCGTATGAGTGGGAGAGGAGTAAGATGCATGAATAAGAATTTACGTAGACACGACTGAGATATGGAATGTATGATTGCATATATGAGTACCGAAGTGTATGTGTATGAGTAGGTGTGAGTGGACGGAACCGTATACATTTCAGACTACAATTGCTATGGGTAGCGTGAGATAAATTAGCTTCCGGTCCAAAATATGCTTCAAACACTTTTAGACAGTCAGCTTGTTAGTGGAAAATGTCTATGAGTGTAACTCCATTCTTTTAACTGTTTCATCCATTACAACGTAAAATCACATCGAAAGAAATATAACACAAAAGTAGGGGTATGAACGTATACGTGCCACGGAAGTTAGAATTAATTGATAAATTAAAATGAGGGACACACAATATTATGAGTTCCTTAAAAATTTACCAAGTAAGGTAATCAAAGTGACGGCCATATTGAAACAGCTTTCTTTGAAATGTTGCCTACTGCGGAAAAGAGAAAAATACATGGAAATTAAACAATATACGATTATCGATATAAAAGTGTGTATAGTAGTTATGTCTAGAAAATGAATTAGCAGTAGTCTTGTAGGAAATCTTCACTGGACATTTATGTGTGTGTATATGTGTGCGTGTACACAGTATAAGCCTGGAGCTTAACCCCCTCACACACACACTCACATATGCAGTCAAATTACTGAAACTAGCAAAAGAATAAAAGATTAACGAATATATATGCATATATATATATATAAGAGAGAGAGATTCTGGTGTTTGTTCATTTAGTTCTCTCCCAAAATGAAAGTAACTGGTTCAAGGGATGCTTTTATGCTTTTTTCTATATCTCCTATTATGTTATTGCCTAATTTGCCTCAACAAAATTATGCAACGGTACAACACCAATTGCGCACAATCCTATGAGGAACTGCATTGTGGCAAATATTCGTACTGGTTGTCATAAAGGTGATACCGTCTTCGTTCCTCGCATACCACTTATACCAGTTTCTGGAGAGATTACATCTTTCCTTTGGTGGCATAATTTTTTTCAATACTGTAAAGCAAAGATTATGAACAAAGAGGAAATAGTACAGTAATCTCTATTTTTGTAAGCAGTTGTATGTATGCGTTATATAATTGCCATTACTGTATCAATAAATAAAATAACACATACAACTCATTTATTGTCATATAATAAACAAATAGAAGTTCATGTTTGAATTTTATTTTTTTCTTCTTCAATTATTACATATTTTTCTCTTATAAAAACAGGAGGAGTAAATTATATATATAATAATACTTTGAATGTGGCTCCCGAGAAACAGCAAAAGTAATTATCCGATCAACGACGGGTATTACTGATAGTATATATATATTATACCAGTACATTATCGGTTTTTAATAAGCATATATCAATAAAGCATTCAGTTTTCAAAGAATTTGGTTTACTATATCCAACAATCAGACACCACTAAATGTAAGTAGAATATACATCCAAGGTAATTCCTCAGGTATGACAAGTATCATTTCGAAGAATTTTGAGAAATTCAGAGTATATTCAACAAGAATACATATAGAGAAAATCACATCTTTATTGGAGAATTCACCTTATAAAGCCGACAATTTTCTACATACAGATATAGAAAATAGCATTGAAATTAATATTTCCGAAAATATATGTTAACAAAACGTTTTCAAGTTGATCCAAAATTAGTGAATTTCACTTATTTTGTATCGCCTTGAAAACGTTGTTTAACATGTATTTTCGGAAATGATAATTTCAATGATATTTTCTGTATCACTATATGTTACTGCAATAGAAACAATTATTGGTTTTATATGGTGAATTCGTCAATAAAGATGTGATGTTCTCTATACGTATTTTTGTTATCTAAATATATATGTGTGTATATATGAGTGTATACATACATGTACATATATATTTATATACATATATGTCGTGTGTGTGCGTGTTAAATAAAAGCTAAGGTTGTGTGGAATTTATAGGACATTCATATATAGAAAGGTAGTCTTACAGATGTTTCTGGGATATTAGGGATGTCCCTTCATCAGAGACAATATGAGACAGTTAACTAGAGGGAAATTGTAGAGTTCAATATAAGGAGTTCTTCTGGAACAGGATATATACAGGAAGTATAAAAGGAAATAAGAGAATAAAAATAAAAGTAAAAATATATGTAGGATGTTACAGTTTCAGTTATATATATATATATATATATATGGGCTTCTTCCAGTTTCCTTCTACCAAATCAACTCACAAGAC
>NC_068993.1:15962267-15962983 GCF_001194135.2 Octopus bimaculoides
TATATATATATATATATATATATATACATAGCGAGAGAGAGAGAGAGAGAGAGAAAGAAAGGGAGAGAAAGAGATAGGGGAGTTAGATAGATAGATAGATAGATAGATGCGAAGAGGGCGACAATTTACATATTCTTATGAACTAACTTGAGGTATATGTTTATATATTCAAACTTAGGGAAGATAATATTTCGAGAGTTTTCTAAATACATAGATATAGTGTTTGAATGGAAAATAAACAGCTACGAAGATTGATGGGCAGTCAGACGGAAAGACGAACAGAACAGGCAGACAAACGGATATGAAAGGGAGAGTGCGTCTGTGTACAGCATGATTGATAAATAGACAGACAGACATATAGATGGACAGACAGACAGAAAGATAGATAGATAGATAGATAGATAGATAGATAGATAGATAGATAGATAGATAGATAGATAGATAGATAAGCAAATTGGAAGAGCGAGACAGATTGGAAGAAATGCAGTATGATCGATGAATAGAGAGATGTACTATTAAACAGATGGATACATAGGGATATATATTGAGCGAGATGGGTAAATAGATAGACTGACTAATAGATAGATAGATAGATAGATAGATAGATAGATAGATAGATAGATAGATAGATAGATAGATAGATAGATAGATAGATAGATAGATACGATAAACGTAAGGATTCAAAGGATACTATTAAATTAAAAAAATCAAATTAA
>NC_068993.1:15965521-15966133 GCF_001194135.2 Octopus bimaculoides
TATATATATATATATATATACACACCCGCACACATGTTTTTCGTATCTTGGGGTGTATAGTAGTATTGCAAACTATGGTTGCGGCGGATGTTATTGAGCGCATGAAGCTGTTGCTGAATTTGCGAATACTTAGCAGTAAAGTGACTGCATCAAAAAAACCCATGTAATTACATAGCTATGTATGTAAACTATTACGTATATATGTGCGTATAATTTTATACATGCGTGTACGGGAGTGTGTGCGAGCGTTTTGTGATGCGCATGGGTATTATGTCTGTGAATGTATGTGAGAGGCGTGAGTGTGTGCCTCTATGTGTAGAAAAAATAATTTCATTTGTAATTAGTTAGCATAGTTGGAAATTTTATATATTTATATAATATATAATTTAACGCGCATCCATATGTGTGTATGTATGTACGAGTGTTTTGTTGTGTTAGCAGCATTGAAAATACGCATGGTTTATATGCATAACTGCGTATACATACGCGCACACATATACACATATATTTTATAGACATACATATCCATATATATATATTCGTACATAAATATGTGTATATATATACATATATACATACATATATATATATATGTGTGTATATATATATATA
>NC_068993.1:15966978-15968091 GCF_001194135.2 Octopus bimaculoides
GGCAGGGAATCGTCAATTAGTAATAAAATTAATAATTAACAATTTTGCCGGGTAGCTCAGTATGAAAAAACCTTTGATATTTATGATTATATATATATATATATATATATATATATACATACATATACGCGCATTCGTTCAATATATACATAAGAATATCTGTTAATGCCTTTATGTGCAAGTATAGGTTTAGATAGATGTGCGCACGTCCATCTATGTCGTACACTGAGGCATACATGAACGCAAAACTTACTTTGAAATGCACAAGTATGCACACAAAATCAAATACATGTTGATTTCATACGACAAATCTCACGTATATTTATGTATATCTATGTATATTTTTGTATGAATGTAGCGGTATGTAAATATGTTTCTATATGTGTGTGGAAGTATGTGTGATCGTATCTATTTTATCGCAAACGCTAGTCTATAATTGTAAATGCATGAACGGTGCAGAGTATGTAAGAAATAGATAGAGAGAGCAACAGCGAGAGGGGAAAATGCAGGTTTATAATTGTAAGCGCATGAAATGCGTATAGAAAAAATAGAGTATAAGAGAGTATGGGAGAGTGAAAATAAGTGACAGAAACCGGAAGAATGACGGAGAGAGAGAGTGTGTGTGTGAGAGAGAGGGATAGAGTTAGTGACAATGAAAGAGTGATAGTACCAATGAGAGGAGGAATAAGAAAGAGGGGAATCTGTGAGAGAAAGAGAGAAAGTGAGGACAGCTATGGATTGAAAGTGAGCGCGTGCAGAGAAGCGAGATTAAAAATTCAAAAAATGTAATGCAGAATTTAAACATTTCTATAATTATCTCGACGCGTTTGGACCTCAGGCCAAATTGTTGTATGACATGATACGGAGTTGCTTTTGAGAGAAAACTTTTACATAAGTGTCTCTTTGCGCGTGCACAACAAACCAACTACACATGCGTAGTTATACACACAGACAGAGGCACACAGATACACGTACATGCAAATAAAAATACACATACACGCATGCATACATATACGTGTGAGTGTATGTTTACATGTGTGCATAACTCTCTATCCCTCTCTTTCTTTCTATATATATATATGTACACACACACAAACATGTATATATATAACT
>NC_068993.1:15968531-15970482 GCF_001194135.2 Octopus bimaculoides
ACACATATATATATATATATATATATATATATATATATATATATATATGCAATATATATATACAACAAATATATATGCATACATGCAAATACATATGTTAAAACGTACATATGCATGTTAGCATATGCATCTTTGCTTACAGATACGTAGTTGCATGTGTGAGTCTTATATGCAAAGTGCATATAATTATATATAAACGCCGGCTTATACATCGATCACAACTTAATTGTATGAGAGCAATCTGTACACACATCAATTTTTACGTATGCAGAAGGGTTCGCTCTGGGAGTGTATATAATTATACCTATGTATCTCTGTATTAAAGTATAAATATATGCACATATGTATATGTACGCATGTATAAACCTATATATATACATAACTATATGTGCATATATATATATATATATATATATATATATATATATATATATATATATATAACTATATGTGCATATATATATATATTAGTGTTTGTTTACAGATTTTTTACTACTTAGTGTGTGTTATATGCGTATACATGCGTGTTTGTGTATGTGTGTGGATTTTGGTAAGAATTTCATTCCTTCGCATCTCTTTTTTCCCTTACATTCTTCAAGTGACATCTTTACCAAGCAATTTTATCCAAAGCACACACACCCTCTCTCTCCCCATTCACTCTTTCCCCCCTCATTGCTCACTCCTTCTCTCGCCTTACTTTCTCTCTTTTCTTTTATCTCCACCTACTTTTCTATTTATCTATCTCTGTCTTGACTTTCTTTCAATCTCTCTCTTTCTCTGTCTGTCTCTCTCCCCTCTCTCTATCTTTCTCGCTCTCTCTTTGGCTATCTCTTTATGTATTGACATACATCCATAAAAATGCGCATATATGTATATGTATTACTTTAGATAGATAGATAGATAGATAGGTAGATAGATAGATAGCTAAATAGATAGATAGATAGATAGATAGATAGATAGATAGATAGATAGATAGATAGATAGATAGATAGATAGAGAGTGGGGGAGATATATAGGCAGTAGCAGTATGTTCACACTTGTACGAATTGCAGAAAGGTACTCCGTATTATTTCGCATAAATGAAATTATTCTTTCTTTAAAGTCAAGTTTCCCTGAAGGATTACTCGGAGTTTCTTGCTGAAGATGAGAAACTAGAAAACTAGAAACTCCTTGTGACAACTTACAAGATAAACAGTGTGTGTATGTATGTCTCTCTCTCTCTTTTTCTCTCTCTCTCTCTCTTTCTCTCTCTCTCTCTCTCTCTCTCTCTCTTTCTCTTTCTCTCTCTCTCTCCCTCGCAGAGCTAACGAGAGAAAGAGAGGCATAGATAGATACTTACATACATACATACATACATACATACATACGTAGATAGGTATTATGTATGTATGTATGTATGTATGTATGTATGTATGTATGTATGTGGGTAGGTAGGTAGGCAGGCAGGCAGGCAGGTATGTATGTATGTATGTATGTAGGTAGGTAGGTAGGTAGGTAGGTAGGTAGGTAGGTAGGTAGGTAGAAAGGTAGGTAAGTAGGCAGGTAGGTAGGTAGCTAGGTAGCTAGATATATAAATAGTTAGATAGATAGATAGATAGATAGATAGATAGATACATACATACATACATACATACATACATACATACATATACGTACATAGAAATAGATATAGAACACGCACACATGCAAGTATACAAATATAAATATACAAGTGCGTGTAAATGTGCGTGCGCATATTTTCTCCATCTCCTTTTTTAACTACGCTAATATATATTCTACACCTTCTCCGCAATCTTTTACATCAATTTTTATTTTAAACACCTCACTCATATTCAGGTTTCTGTCTTTTCCTTATTTGCTGAAATATACATACATACATACATACATACATACATACATACATACATACATACATATATACATATATATATATATATATATGTATATAAAT
>NC_068993.1:15970507-15972663 GCF_001194135.2 Octopus bimaculoides
ATATATATATATATATATACACACACTTAGACAACATTCTTGGAATTGTTTTGTTTTAACTGCAAACTACGTCTTAGAATTTCCTCTTTCTTGTGTTGCAAGAATTTACCGTTGCTGTTGTTGTTTGTTTCCCATTCTCGAACTCGTAATATCTGTTGTTACTTTTATTCTTCTTGTCTTCCTTCTTTATTCTTCGAGAGTTTAGTTCCTCTTTGTCTTCTCTCATTTTCGACTTCTAGTATCTTTTCTCTTTCTCCTTCCTTTTTCTTCTACATCTTTCCACGTCTCCTTTCTCTTCGTTGTCTTCCTTCCCGTCGTCTTCTTGTTCTTCTTATTTCTTCCTCCTTTACTATTCCTCACTCTTTCTTCGCATTTTTCGTCATCTTCTCCTTTGTCTTGTTTAGGGATCATCATCATTATCGTCATCATCTTGTTCTTTTCCTTCTTCTTCTCCATCTTCATGCTTCTCTTATGCTCCACAATTTTCATGTCTTGTTTCTTCTTCTTCTTCTTCTTCTTCTTCTTCTTCTTCTTCTTCTTCTTCTCCCCTCCTCCCCTTTCCCATCATATTTTCTAGTAATTTTCGTTCCCTTCTTTTCCTTCCACTCACTCCTCCTAAATTTTCTGGATCTTTTCTTTTCCTTTCTTCTTCGTCTTCCTTCTCTTCTCTTTTTCATTTTCTCTTTTTCATCTTCTCTTCTTTCACTTCTATTTTCTTTTTCTACTTTTTTTCTTCATCTTCTTTTCCACCTCCTCCTCCTGAAGCTTCATCCTTCTGCACTTTCTTTCTCTTCCTCATTCTTCTTCTTCTTCTTCTTCTTCTTCTTCTTCTTCTTCTTCTTCTTCTTCTTTTTCTTCTTCCTCTTCTTCTTCTTCTTTTCTCCTCCTTTGCGCTCTCTTTCCCTTCCTCATTCTCCTTCCGCTTCTTTCTCTACCTCTTCTTCCCCTTCCCCTCCTTCTCCTCCACCACCTTCCCTCCAGCTTCGTTTTCACTCATTCCCTTCCTCATTCTGTTTCTTCTTCTTTCTGTACCACTTCTTCCCCTTCTTCTCCTCCTCCTTATCTCCTCCCTCTTCTGCACTTTCTTCTTCTTCATCTCCTTCTTCTTCTTCTCTTTCGTTTTCTTCTTTTTCTACTTCTTCTTTTCCTTCTACTTCCTCCCCTTCTTCTTCTTCTTCTTCTTCTTCTTCTTCTTCTTCCTCTTCTTCTTCCTCTTCTACTTCTTCTATTTCCCCTTCTTCTCCTTCTTCTCCTTCTACTTCTCCTTTTTCTCCTTCTTCTCCTTCTCCTCTCCTCTTCCTCCTCCTACTGCATCTTCTTTCTCTTACTCAATATTTTTTCTCTTCTTCCAACCATTCCTCACCTTCTTCACCTGCTCGTACATCGTCTCCATCCTTTTCTTCCAGTTGCTATCTGCGTTTCAGTTTAAGAATTTCATCAGAGGTATTAGCATGCGGTCATAGAGTAATTATGGTTTAGCATAACGCAGAATTTCTGCAGATTAATGCAACAACCACACAACAGCGTGCACTGACAGGCAATGTATGCAGTCACGTGAGGATACATTTTGATGATGTTGCTACACCAATATTTCTTTTGTTTCTTTCATTAGTTTGTATTTATTACTTCTCTTCATATTTTGTTTAATTTCTTGTCGCGTGTTTACACACCCACCACCCGTATTCCTCGTCTAATTTCCCTATCTTTACTTTCTTTGATGTTATTATTACTATTATAATTATTATTATTATTATTATTATTATTATTATTATTATTATTATTAAGTTGTTATTATTATGCTGTTGTTCTTTTGCAATTTATAATTTTTATTCATGTTATTGTTTTTCTAGTTGTTTGTGCTTGTTTTCTTTTGATTGTTGGTGTGTTGGATTTTTTGTGTGTGTGTGTGTGTGTTTTTGTCACTGTATTTGTTTCTATTTCATGCATTTTTTTATATATATATTTCCTGTTCTTTTCTTTTTTGATTCTCTCTTCAGTTTCTACTGTCAATGCCACCACCACCGCCGCCACCATAACTACCACTACTACTACTACTACTATCCCGATTACTTAATTTTCTTCCTCTTTAATGATACACTTCCAGAAGCGATTGAAACGTGGCTGTGATGAGGAAATAATAAACATATACGAACGAA
>NC_068993.1:15973145-15973563 GCF_001194135.2 Octopus bimaculoides
TATATATATATATATGTGTGTGTATGTATGTATGTATGTATGTATGTATATACACACACACTCATGCAAATATATATAGGATGGAGTACATACACGTGTATATTCGTATCTGACTCAATATAATATGTATTTCTGCAATGTCAGAGCAGGATAGAGCAGACATTTTTATTTTTTAATGTTAAACTGCAATGTAAACTTCATGCACACCTGTGATGAGCTATTAACGTTCTCCATTAATATCGACACATCACGGTTTTCTCTCGATGCTTTATTGCTAATACAAATGTCACTATCAGCTTCTTTATCATGTGAACATGATGAAACCACCGAAATATGTATGTGCGCATGCATGTATGCATCTATGCATATATGTATTAACATGTGTATATATATATATATATATATATACATATATATA
>NC_068993.1:15973593-15975851 GCF_001194135.2 Octopus bimaculoides
TATATATATATATATATATATGTTAATACATATATATATATAATATCAATCGTTCAATTTCAAATTTCGATACACACACACACACACACACCGAAATTTGAAATTAAACGATTGAAATTATGAAATCAGCTGATCAGAATGAATTAATTAAATACGTCCCTCAATATCGCCTTCAGGAAATGACTGGAATTTCAAACTACATTCATCAGAATCACTAATATCGTGTTGTTGTTGTTGTTGTTGTTGTTGACACCTGTTTATTCATTTATTTATTTGTTTAGCGCCCTGTTCATCCGAATACACGCATCTATATGCAATTGTGTACACTGTGCTTCTGCGAGTTTTGAACAAAGCGCTGAGTACTTTAACCTCTGGCAATGCTACGTATCTACAACTAAGTGACCTGGTCTTTTAACTAAAAACCTCTTGATCGCGTAGTGGTCAAGAATACATATAAAGTGAACTCCTCCACAACGTAAACTAGATTGCTCAGAACTTAACGTGTTTGCTTATAGACACACATTAGCGGACTATTTTACATTATGTTATCTATTCTCAGACTGAAGTGTTGACAGCTAGATGCCTTAATGAAGAATTTCCAACAGTTTACAGCCAAATGGATTGGACTGTTTAGAATTGAATGTCTTATTCCTGTCGTGATGAAGGACACAGTATTGTGAAGTCTTCGACATCGTGGAACCTGTAGCCAGTTAAGTAAACTTGAATGTTAAGGATCAAAAGACATGGTAATAGAGATGTTGTAGTGATGTTTCTCTATATTTGCCGCAAATAGACAGAACTATTGACGCTTATGTGACTTAATCAAGGATGCAATACTGGAAACTCATTATTACCAGACGAGTAGACTGGAGCAATGTGAAATGAAGTGTTTTGCCCAAGAACATAGTGCCTGGCCCGGTCCAGGAATCGAAACCACAATCTTCCGCTCATGAGTACAACACCCCAAACTCTAAACCATGCGCCGGTCCAGGAATCGAAACCACAATCTTACGATCATCAATTCATCGCCCTAACCACTAGGCCATGCGCCGATACATTGCGTATACGCATTTCTCATTTAGGCAGTTACATTGTCCTGGCAGTTAAAGCTGCATTTTAAGTTGAACTTTAGGAAGGAATTTAATGTAAGCACTAGATGCATGTCCCTATTATAATAGACAATTATCTTACGTCATTTACCATAGTATTATCCACGAATTCGAAAGCAAACGGCTGTTTCCTCATAGATGCAAAAGATGTTAGCCAAAACCGTATGACACCAGATCACAGATGCTAAAAAATTTTGCCCTGTCACTTAATGGTCTAGTATAAATCTTTTTTTTTTTTTTCTGCTGTCGGCAAACTTTGTATTTTCATTCTGTCTTCGATAAAAAAAGAATATGAAGTGAAATTGATTTCATAGACTCGAGCGTAATTGTGTAAAAATTGGTTTAGTATCCCATTTAAACAGGAAAATATTTTGTGTGTATGTGTGTGTATGTGTGTACATTGTAGTTGCTACCAAACACTATTATATAGAAATATGTATTTCAAGTACTTTTATACTTCGAATATACTTATGATTTTCTATGTATTCTTCAATGCATATGTAACACTGAAATACATATATCTATGCATATAAATGCATACACTTATACAATAGCCACACATATCGATTGATAGTTAGATATTCATATACATAGATATGTGCGTGTGTGTGTGTTTATATATATATATACATATATAGATAGATAGATAGATAGATAGATAGATAGATAGATAGATAGATAGATAGATATATGTGCGTATATTCGTATACGTACATGCGTACACATGTATATATCTGTACATTATTTGATTTCAATACATTAACAAATATTCATGTGTGCATGAGTATAGATACATAGCCAGAAAGATACATATGCATTTTATCACACACCCATCACACACACACACATACATACATACACACATACATACGTACGTACATACATATATACATACAAACATGTGTGTGCGTGTGTACGTCTGTGTGTGGGGGTTGGTGTGTGGGTGTTTGTGGGTGTGGGTGTGTGTGTGTGTGTGTGTGTGCGCGCGTGTACGATGGGATACCTTCAGTTTCCGTCTATCAAATCCACTCATAAGGCTTTGATCGGCCAGAAGCTATTTTAGAAGACACTTATCTAAGGTGCCAGGCAGTGGCACTCAACCCGCAACCACGCGGCTGAAAAGAAAATCTCTTAACTCACATCCACGCT
>NC_068993.1:15976002-15977219 GCF_001194135.2 Octopus bimaculoides
CACACACACACACACACACACACACTCACACACATACACACACACACCCATACACCCACACACACACAAACATATATATATATATTTTAACAAACGAAGGAGAAAATTCCTTCAATGGGGTGTAATACATCCAACTCGTACGTCTCTATATATGTATGTATGTGTGTGCGTGTCTTTGTGTCTGTGTTTGTCACAACAGGAGTTGGTGTGTTTACGTTCCATTATCTTAACGGCAAAAGAGATCCCTTTGCAATAAGTACTACGCTTAAAAAATAAGTCCTTGGCCTCGATTTGTTCGACTTAAAACTTTCAAGGCGGTGCTCCATCATGGACGCAGTCAGATGACTGAAAGACGTACATGAATAAACGAATAAAAGAGTATATATATATATATATATATATTTATGTGTGTATGCATGTGTGTGTGTGCGTATGTGTGTGTGCAAGTAAAGAATCAGAGAGAGAGAGCGAAAAGGAGAAAGGAGTAAGAGACACGCGGAAAGACAAGCAGACAAGCTGATAGATAGATAGATAGATAGATAGATAGATAGATAGAGAGAGAGAGAGAGAGGGGGGGAGAGTGAGAGAGACATACATACATACATACATACATACTTACACGCATGCAAAGACTCAAAACGTCTCTGTGCATGACGTAAATATCCACACAAGCGTACTTTTACTTACATTCGTTGTATGTTCGCATCACTTTGTCTATGTACTTAGAACATTACATGACAGAAGCTGCATTCAAGTCAATCAGCTCTACGTCAATTCTGAGAAGTTACGGAAGACATATTGCCATTCACAGATGACATATTGTCTTTCGATAAACGACATTTTGTCTGTCATCCTTAAATATGTATTTTGCCAGTTTCTTGAAAAATATAAAGATAATGAATAAAATAAAATCTGAAACAGAGACTTTCGTAGACGTCTCGTTTGTGTATGTATGTATGTATGTATGTATGTATGTATGTATGTATGTATGTATGTATGTATGTATGTATAAGTGAGTATGCGTATTTATATATGTATATATTTATATGCGCATACATGTACATGTACATTTACACTTATATCTATATATACATACATATGAATATATACACATATGCTTATATATAGTGATATATATACATACATATATATATATATATATATATATATATATATACATTTGCTTATATATAGTGATATATATACTTATATACCAG
>NC_068993.1:15977386-15979689 GCF_001194135.2 Octopus bimaculoides
ATATAAATATATACTTGCATATATATATAAATATTGAAGTGTATGTATGTGTGTGTGTGTGTGTGTGTGTATGTGTGTGTGTGTGTATTTGTGTGTGTGTACACATGTTTGTGTGTATGTACGTATCTGTGGTTCGAGAAAAATTGGTTGTTGAATAATTCTTGTACATACAATTCACACTCTTGGAATTGCCAAGAAGACAATCAGCCTTAAATAGAGGAAATTTTCTTGTTAAAACACAAGGAGCTGCGTAAATTGATTTTCTCCTATCGTTTGCTTTTGCAAAAAATATGGGACATTATTTGGCGTGCATCCTTTTAAACTAGTGGGTCTTGTCTTGTTTACATCATCTTTTTATAAACCATTGTTATTGTCGCTTTGGATTTCTAATTTATTCGTATTGAAATCCCCTAATTATCATAGATTTTGCAGTTCGTCCACTGCTGTCCCCTGCGTATTGAGCCTTTGACGTACATAACATAAAGTATAGTTATAGTTGTTCAAAATTGATTTAGTGTGATAAACATGTTATAAGTGACCTGGAGTGCTTGAAGTATGTGTCTGTAGAAAGCTCTTGCACTATCTCATCAGGGTAATCGAAGGTCTTTAGGCCCTTACAATTGGTCCTAAGTAACTGACAGTGACATTATCAAGAAAATTGTATCTGTTGGTATTATCTCTTCTTTTTGTTATCTATTCAAACGCTTTCTCTATATATTTACGTTGTTATTTCTTGTTCATTGCATTGCTTCTATCGAGTTAAATGGGATTAATACATTGATATCATTAATATCATCCTCTTTTCTATAATTATGATTATTAACAGTAGTATTCCAGTTTGTAGTACGGTGGAGGGAGTTGCTAACACAATGGATAATAAACACACTGGACAATACTTAGTAATATTCTGTCGGTCTTCACTTTCTGAGTTCAAATTACGCTAAGGTCGGTTTTGCCTTTCATCCTTTTGGGGTCGATGAAATAAATAAGTACCAGTCAAGTACTGGGGTCGATGTAATTGACTTCCTCACCGCCTATAAAATTGAGGCTTTGTGCCTATATTAGAAAGAATAATTATTATTTGCTTTGTATTTGTACAAATTGACTCCAAGTCTCACCCAGAGCCCTCAAGGGGCAACAACTTAGAAGTTCATGTTGGTGTTATACCTAGTGTGTCATATATTTGGTTTTGCACATAATATTGTTCTACAGAATGTCTAAAGAAACATAAGTTTGTTTTAAACTTTGAGATTACATAGACAGTATTTTATGTAGGCTATGGGTAGTTCCCATGAACACTATCTTTTGAATTTCTGCCATTTTGGAGTTTCCTGGTATCTGAGCTAGGTAGAAATCAGCCCCTTTTGTTATCATTCCTAGGGCACCTATGTCAACAGGTCTTGAGGTTCCACATTGTGCCAATTTCTATTTCAAGATCTTTATGCTTGCTCAGTTTTTGGTAGGTCTTGACAGAAACATTTCTGCCGATTGGGACAGTCACATCAATGAGGAGGCATGATTTTTGTCTGACGTTTTTCATCCCTTTCGTCGTTGATGGTTGACCACAGGGGTCGATGTAATCGGCTAGTCCCACTTCTTACAAATTTCAAGCATTCAGCGTACAGTAGAAAACATTATTACAATTAGTAGTAGTGGCTGTCGTTTGTATAGTAGTAGCAGCAAAAAGTTTAATCACTTGCAGAGTCAGCAGCAGACAGAAAAATCCCTTATTTTCCTTTAGTTAAGTCCCTTTATTATCTAAAGCTATATCTGACCGATAAGCCTTTCCAGCCCACAACCACCACCTTCAACATATATCATACAAGCAGTGGGATTGAACGGAAAACCTCGTGGTTACAAACGAACTACTTAAACTCACAACCTTTGCTACGATTACACCGAACACAAAAATGATGAAACTGCGGTCTTGTAGACTGTATCGATCGATAAACATACTAGACCATAAACCATATATCGAATCGATTACCTGATTGATTCTTTCAAAAACCATATGATTGCTAGTCGAACATCATGCTGTCAAAGAAAGACTTTAAGTGCAGCAATAGTCGGACACATCAAATTGAACGAGGTCGCCATTTTCTTTTTTATATTCTTTCTCTTTTTCCTATCAGCTTCGCTCAATTTAACGTAACACTCGTCAACATACTGTCTCACTAATTACTTATATGTAACGCATTTTCTACAAAGTGACCCTGTTAATTCTGTGTTTCTGCATGTTTACGCATATCTACACACACACATATATATGCATATATATACATATATACACACACAAATATATA
>NC_068993.1:15979941-15981000 GCF_001194135.2 Octopus bimaculoides
TATATATATATATATAAACACAACTACAAATATACATATAAATACATTTACATAAATAATACTGTATAGATTAAATATATTATTTATAATAAAAATATATTATAAATGCAAGCATGGCCGTGTGATTAAAATGCTCAAAACTACTATAAGCACATTTTTACCGATCGCGAGGGAATGCAACTTTCAAAGCTAACCGCCTAAAAACTTTTAATTTAACGGTAAACTAATGGTTTCATAATCAACGCAGTAATCTGCATCTTTTATTCATCAGTACACGTATGGTACACTTTTTCAATCACTAAGTTTCAACCATATTTTCTAATATTTGTCATAGCTGCTCCACGATTTTGGCAAAGTCTGTATATATCTACAATGATAAGCATAGTATCATGTAACAACAACCATGTTTGATGGCATAAGACACACGGGAATATTAGATGCTGCCCAATTTCATCGGCGCATATTCAGAAACAAGATTTTAGTGTATGAAAATTGTAATACAGGAACAGCTTCGCATAGAGGACCGGGGGTGATTTGGGGGACAAATTTTTTCATACGTAATCAAACATTGTAAGTACGTTAACCTGGAACATAAGCTTTACAATTTCAACGTTCTGTGATTCTTTCTCTGTTGAAAAATTGACAATACAACCATCTGATATGTTTTCATAATTTTGAAACAAGGTCAGCAATGTTAAGAGAGGATATTAGTCAACTAGAGCGACCCCACTGTTCCTCTGATATATATTTCATCAACGTCGAAAGCCAAAAAAGAGGCAAAGTCGACTTCGGTGCTATTTGAACCCAGAACGTAAAGAGCCGGAAGAAATGGCATTGAGCTTTTCGTCCATCTCCCTAACAATCCTACTTGCTCTCCACCTTCATACAACTATATAATATCTTGGCATAAAGCTAACCATACTCTAACAAGCAGAGAAAAGAAAGCATCAGTTATATTTCGATCGAATTTATCACTATTCATTTCTAGATATCAGACTTGGCTGTCCGTATCAGTCTTCATATAGCATTCTTTAACCTATTTATCCGGTCAACATGAGA
>NC_068993.1:15981579-15982564 GCF_001194135.2 Octopus bimaculoides
ATATATATATATATATATATATATATATATATAACATATATGTATATATGTATTTGATATATTTCATATTTATAGCTATGTAATAACTAAACATCGCGTTTGTGCATAGGTATGCATATATGAATATATATATCTACATATGTATGTATGCATACACAAAGACATACAAGAATATGAGAGAAGGTGTATGACAACCATCATAAATATCTTGAATATGATATATTTGTGGATGTGTGTGTGGCTATATTCGTATCTGTTTATACTAACTGTCTGAAAATATACACACGCTCATATATGTCCATAAGACGATGTTCTTGTAGACATTATAGTACCGTAGCATTTTTTACTATTTTATTCCTACGACAAAATGGCTTTCCACACTTGAACAAATACATGTTTAATTTAAGAATCATGGTTATGTTTTAGCTAAGCATACATACATACATACATACATAAGGTTACAGCTGTTTCTGCCGCAGATGCAATGCACATATAGTAGAGTGCTTATGTGTCAGGCTGTACCTTCGCAGAAGCCTTAAAGATTGGGATCTTCATGTATTACATCCGGACTCCACAATGGATGCATTGCATCCAATAGCAGAAGCAGTTGTAAGCTAATGAAACTCATTACATAAATTCTTGTTCCCTTGTCGTTTATATTATATCTTATGATAGTCTGAACTCGACTAACTTCTTTTTCTGAACCATCATCGTATTAAGTTCTAACACCTGGTTATTGCTACCACTATGCCTAAGTGCTATATATATGTGGAGGGGGGGGGAATTTACGAACAAAACAACATACGAAGACAGGCGGTGTAAACAACAAATGGATGTATTAGTATAACGCTCGGGAATAGAGAAAGTCTTTAAAATTTCGAGCCTACGCTCTTCAACTAAAAGGAACACAGAAAGAAACAAGGAGAGAAAAAAATATAAATGTAGTAGTCAGCGATATATCATGGCGAATATATATATATATATA
>NC_068993.1:15982833-15984031 GCF_001194135.2 Octopus bimaculoides
ACTCTTTCTTCCTGTTTCTGTTGTACCTGTATTTCGAAGGGCGAGACATGTCACTGGCACATTAATTTCACGAGCGGGCTGTTCCGTTGATCGGAAAAAGTGGAAGCCCTCGTCGGCGTAACCGACGGAGTGTCACGACGACGATATATATACATATATTTATTTATTTATTTATTCTGCGATACAAATAGAATGATATTTTTATGGCACGCAGATTTGCCCTTAGAACATCAGAAATACTGGATAAATTACCGTTACAAGGTGGGAAAATAATAGTCAGCAAACAGCCAAGGGACTCGAACCCGTATCTTTCAAAGATTACGGATACGTGCTTCGCCATTAAGCTAAACCGCCCGCTGACAAATTCACCGCCGAATTTAAACGCTAAATACTTTAGTTTCATGGAAAAACCATGTTTAGACAAACAAATATTTGTTCATTTATTAAGCATTGAAAATGTGTATTCTATGATACAAATGAGACGATAATATTTCAAAAGCAAAGATGCCGTTAGAGCAGCAGAAAAACTGGGTAAATGTAGTGGTTCGGCAAATAGAAACAAGAAAATAAACACATGGCTTTAAAGAAATAGTATGGTCGATTTGCTAGATTAAACGCTTCAATGCAGTGCCCCAGCATGGCAGCATCCATAAACGCATTCTTTTTAACATGACAAAAACAAATGACCGGAAACTTGTAAAAGATATCAAAGACTACATATTGCATAAGTTTTTTTCGTTTAGAAAGGTTCTTGTGTACAATTTCAGGGAGACTTGTTTACTATTTTTAGCAGACTGTACGACCACGTATGGGTTCCTCTGATTGCCTCTCTTAGTGTTGACGCACTGCGGGGCTTTCCATTTCATGTTACATTTGAATATTTTTGACACAGTGTGAATTCAACGTCTACTAAAAACATTATTGAAGTTTACGCAATGCTAAATTTGATCAGCGCGAACTTTAGTAAAAGTGAAGAGAAGGAGTGGAGAAACGATGCGAAACAAATAAATAACTATGAACAGTCAAAAGACGGGTGACAGACACAGAGACAGCGAGAAAAGTAGAGGCAGACACATCTCTACTTATGGATTAAAAATTCGATTATTTTATTTCATATTTCTATATATGTATACTTTATTTATATTTTGGTTGTTTGAACGTGTGTATGTATGTATATATATATATATATATATATATA
>NC_068993.1:15984589-15985100 GCF_001194135.2 Octopus bimaculoides
CATACATACATACATACATACATACATACATACATACATACATGCATACATACATACATACTTACAAATAAAAATACCCTGTTGTTGATATTGAAATTCCAATGAAGGAGCCTTGGACCTAGGTTAGAAACCGGTTCTTTCTCTATTGGCAAGAAATTTTGAAATAAACTGAATAATGACATACATATATACTTATACAACCATATGTATGACACATAAAACTGGATTATATGAACAGCCTCAAAACACTCAAACTCTACTTGATTCTACCAGCGGCATGTGCTCAGCATGGACAAATGACTCGCATTACATATAAACATATTGCAACGTAGCTACTTTGCATATTCCATTCTAGAGTCTTTGAATCAATTCCAGAAAGGAAAATGATCGTATACCATTCAAAAGTGGGATTGGCAAATTCCTCTAACGAAAACATGACAAAACCACAGGACATGAAGTGATCATACATTAAATAACTTCTTTTTGGTTGTGTTATTAACTAAGACATAAC
>NC_068993.1:15985197-15988868 GCF_001194135.2 Octopus bimaculoides
TATATATATATATATATATATATATATATATATATATATATATATATCGGCCACTTCAGCACTGTAACGCGTTGTTGGAGATTTCCTTTCTTGCATTGGACATTTCCCTTTCTCCTTTCCGACGAGGATCTATGCTCGAAACGTTAAAAACTCTCTCTTCTTACTAATTCATTTGTTGTGCATGTTCTCTTGTTGCCTGTTATTGATAATTTTATTGCTCGCTTATATGAATTGACAATATATGTTTATATATGTGTATGTGTGTATGTGTGAGTGTGTGTGTATGTGTGTGTGTTTGTGTGTTTGTGTGTAATCTTATATATAAATATGTATAAATGCATATTTGGGTACAGGACGTCACCAACAGTAAGCAACATAAAATACGAAAATAAATGAGGAAAATACGCAAATAACGAGAGAAAAAATAGGACAAGTAATACAAAGAATTTCGTGAATTGTCGGTTGCCTATCTACTTTCCATTTCGAACATTGAACGATAATATGAGTCTTCGAAGACAGTTGCTCCCATAAATACCAAAATAATATTTTGGATTTATGGAGGGTCAAAGTTAGGTAAAATAAAACAGGACAGTTGAGACATACGTTGAAACCGAACGAAAACAAACATGGAGAGTTGTTAGACCTGAACCAAGGGAAAATAGTGAACGCTGAGAGAAATGTTTTCTTTGAAAAGAGAAAAGATACAAAAGAGAAATATCGGAGGCGTCCAGTCTTTAGAACATCCGTGCAGGAAAGAAAGATGTTCACGTGCGGAAAAGAAAGATGGATGATGGTCACGTGTGAGTAACGAGAGAGAGAAAAAAGAGAAAGAGGGGAGAGAGAGACAGATAGAAAACGGTGAAACGGAGAAAAGGGAAATAGAGAGGATAGGGGAGAAAACAGTATAGAGTAGCATCAAAAAGGTTAAGATAAACTTACTTGGAAATGAATGCATGGCATTCAATTAAGTAATGACATAAATGTTTTATATATAGGCATTTATGAGTACAAGACATCACCAACAGTCAACAAACAACATGAAATACGAAAACAAATAATTTAAATATGCAAATAACATGAGTAAAAAGAGGATAAGTAATACAAAGAATGACCCTTCATCAGTTGTCGGCTGTGTATCTACTGCCCATTTCGAGCAATAAATGACAATATGATCCTTCGAATATGTATGTATATATATATATCTTAAAGAGATTTGTCATGTAAGGCCGGACCAATGGGAGATAGTAAAAATAAACTACAAAAGAATAAGAAAACAAAACAAAACAAACGATGCATTTTTACTTTGCATTTCTATATTTCGGTTTAATGGTTCCTCTTCGGAACATTTGGAAAATGCGAGGCATGGAAATGTCGTTGCTCAGATGTGTGGGGGAGGAAGAAGGAAAGGGGACAAAGGGGACGAAAGGGACAAAAGCGACGAAAGGGATAAAGTGGGGAACGGGAGGAAAGTGACAAGCGGAGACTGGTGTTGCTAAAGCTACAAGTTTGCTTCATGTGGTTTCTTCGTCTTGTTAAATGCTGGTCTCATAAATACACATGTAAAAACATACTCTCAGATGTATATATGCGTGTGTGTATGTTTACATGTGTGTTTATGTGTGTATCTATATATGGATGAGCATGTAGGTGAATGTTTTCGAAATTTGTTGCACATTTTGTATAAATTGAAAGGCCCATTCTTTTGTGTTTAACTCTGATTGTCGTTGGTTATTTTCTATCACCTTCTCGTGTAGCATTTTATTATATTTTCGTATTGAGGTTTTCCATTGGTCAATTCATCAGTTCTTTTCTATCTGTTAATCGATTTCGTCATTGCATCCGGTTTCTCTAATTTCATGTTGTTAATTCCTCTATATATTTAATGTCATGCTGTTTATTTTATCGCCCAGCGTGTTTCATATCGATTGTTCAATTTTATTATCATAGCCGGGTTTACGAAATTGGCATTTTGCTTATGTCTGTAGTGAGCGTTTAAGCGGCGCGATGTATCAGATATCTCTAATTTCCCTTTTTCCTGTTGTTTTAATTCAATTTGGTACCTCTTAATTGTTATTTTTGTTTTTGATCACTGAATTTCCATGGAAATCTTTTTATTCTTTTGCGTGCGTATGCTAGGCTTCCATTTTTTTGTATCCCCACCACGACATTTTATAGTTAACCAGATTGCAATTCAGACCAGTCTTTTTGCAATTTATTTATTCTGATGAACATTTACGTATGGCTTATGGGCGGCATTCCCCAAGCAGTCGAGCGTCCATCATTGACAAGACCAAGGAAGGTCGAAATTACGTGAACTGGTGGCATCGACACTACAGGTGGCAGGTGTTTATCTCCCCACCAGCAAGATTAACAACAGTTCATTTTACACCAAAAGCCAGCACGAGACTTTCTCTCATGGCAACTACCGCTGTATACTTTGTTCCAACAGAACATCCATGTTTAAGTGGGGATAAATATCATCCCCTGGGTGTCAATACCGCCTCTTTCCTTAATGTATAATATGAATATTATATATATTTTGTTCCTTAGGTCGCAAATATGCTTTGGTGGCGACATTTTGGCCCTTCTGTACCGTTATCTATGATAACACAATACGTTCTGCGAATATGCGACAGTATATTGTGTATGGGATTGAATATTTCTCAGATGCAGGTTTTATCGCTTTTCCCTCGGTTCATAAGGGAAGGCATGTCCCAGAGAAATTTTATGTAATTGTTAGAAGTACCTATTGTTACTCTGTTTATACTTACAGACTGTTCCTTGAATTGTAAATATGTTTCGATGTATGCATGCCATTCTTTGTGTATGTACTGTGGGAAGCGAACAATAGGTATTGTTCATGTCAAGCTTCGAATATCAGACTTGTTGTTCAGATATAGTTTAAATCGATTTTTCTTTACGGTTGCCTCATAGGCATCCGCTTTACATGCATGGATTTGATTCATTGCAGTTGCACCTATATTCGGCCATAAGCTGTTAATTTCTAGATAATTAGTTGTTCGTATCTTCGGCGACGCTATTTGTGGTTCCTGTACACCTATAGCTATCTTTCGTATTGTTCTTCTTATGTAGCTTTTAGTATACACCCGGTTGATAGGGTTTAGTTATTAATTCCAGAAATGGGTATTTACCACATTTGTCGTTATATGTAAACTGATAAACGGGTGGAATTAGAAGTTGTTTATCTTGCGAACATTGATTATTGATTCTTTTTGTGTACTCCATGTATTTTAATGTTTCATTGAACAACACATATGTATACATGTGTATGTGTACGTGTTTGTGGGCTCCTTCAGTGAGCCAACACATTCATGTGGAATTATATTCATTATTGTGCGTGTGTCTCAATGTGAAAGGTATCCCAAAATGACATGTTTGCTGTGTATACTAACGTACAACGTTTACACATGTTTCGTGAACTATATATATATACATACATACATACATACATGTGTATGTGTGCGGGCGCATGCGAACATTAGATTAGTTAAAATATGTTTATGACATGTATCAACTTTTAAAGGCACATTCATTGCTGTTACCGTCTAGAGGAAAAAAGTACTCCCTTATGGAAGAAGTTTTTCTCTTTTTGCACGTTTTACAGCAATTTCTAAAAACATGCCACAAGCATATTTTAACTAACCTGAAGT
>NC_068993.1:15990505-15993255 GCF_001194135.2 Octopus bimaculoides
TATATATATATATATATATTTCTAGTCTTAGAATTACTACTAGAATTACTCCTTGGCTGTAAGTCTAAGACTAGAAACTCTGTTTATCAATATAAAATTACTTCCGGTTTTGATGTCTTTTTTACGTAGTTACTTCATCTCAGTTGTCCAAAAGAATATCAAACCATTACTTTACTTTTAGATACATCAATAAACACAGCAATACTAGGTTTAGGAAATTAATTTGATCTCTGAAGGACAATAATAAACAATTTGATTTGGAATGTAATATTCTGTCTATGTCCTTTCCATATGACAAAGGTAAATCTTCTTGTCCGCTCTGATATACCTACAGATATATCTGTAGGTATGTAGATATGTGACCAACAGATATACCTGTAGGTCACACATATATTTATGTATTCTTTTATTGTTTCATTCTTTTACTTGTTTCATTCAGTAGAGTACAGCCATGTGAGTGTGTGTATTTTCAGGGTTTTTTTTTTATTTTCTATCCATTAAATCCCCTAACAAAGCTGTAGTCGGCCCGAGGCTATTGTAGAATTTACTTGCCGAAAATGTCACGCAGTGGGGTTGAACCTGGAACCATGTAGTTGGGAAGCAAGTTTCTTGCCTCATAGTCACGCCTACGCCTATACACTTTAGATATGGAAGCGCATGGCTTAGTGGTTAGGGCGTTAGATTTATAAGATTCTGGTTTCGATTCCTAGACCGGGCGATGCGTTGTGTTCTTGAGAAAAACACTGCGCTTCAGATTCTTATAGTCAACTGAGCAAGCATACACACACACACACACACACACACACACACACACACACACACACACACACACACTGCCTAAGTAGCAATCTTGAAATATTAGACTTTTCAAAACGAGAAGGGTGAAAGCTAATTCGAAAACTGTAGATTGATGCCATCATTGTAAAAATGAGTAAAACTTTCCAGGAGTTTATCATTTAAGTATGTGTGCGCATGTCCAGACATGCAGCGATATACATGAGAATACATACATAAAACAAAACATACAAATGCACTAACTCCATACAAATGCATTGACTCCAAATACTGCACATACACACACATACAAAAGTACCATGTTGATGTTATTGAAATTCCATTGAAGGAACCTTGGATCTAGGTTAGAAAGTGCCTCCTCTATTGGCAAGAAATCTTGAAATCAACTAAATAATTACATACATCCATGCATAACTACATACATAAATATATACATACTTTCATACAAACATACATATATACGTACATTCATACAAATATAAACACATACATACATTCATTGAAACATACATACATACATACATATCATTTAAAACAAAACATACAAGTCTGAACGTATGCATACCTACATACATATATACAAAAATACCCTGTTGATGTTGTTGAAATTCCAATGAAGGGGCCTTGGATCTAGGTTAGGAACTGGCTATTTCCCTATTGGCAAGACATCTTAAAATAAAACTGAATAATGACATACATACATACATACATACATACATACATATATACATACATACATACATACATACATACATGCTTCAATGTGAACGAAATTTTAAAAACATGAGCGCTCAATACTGAATGTCGAATTATATACTGTATTGATCTGGAAGCTAGAAATTATCAGTTAGCTATACCGTGTTTCACATTTCTGATCTTTGCTCGATAATGATCGATGGCAGAAAGGAAACGGTATTGACAGAGTACATAGAATATATTTAACTATACAAGCATGTTACTGTTAGTTGCTGATCTCATCCGTTAACATATATCAACTTAGTCAATACAAGCTTCAGTGCCGCTCAAAAGTCTGCTGACTCTCATTTCTAAATGATAAACTATGAATTTCGATTCAGATCTCCGACAAACTAAACTTGAAGCTGAGTTTTTTGGGAAGTATACTTACATGTACCTTTCATTCAGTTGTATGCCCCTAAATGGATAACAACTGAATTTCAAAAGAATAGCTACGCCGCAGCACATCAACAAATTGACATGACTCTATTTTCATATAATTTCCCGACCAGCAATTCATCTCCTTTCAATGGGATCCGAGTACAAGGTGTTAATAAGCTACAAAAATAGTGACATATCTATTCCCACCATTCACAGTCATTCGAGGCGATTTGCCTCGTGTTATTTCGGACATTTGATGATATTTAACCTTCGGCTTCGTGTAGGGAGCTTTCTAGGGCGATATACCGCAGCAAATTAGCGTATAAACAGATACACTATGTATGTACAACCGATGATGTTTACACACACATACACACATACACAAATATTCATTTTTCTCTATATGTGTCTTTATATTAGTGTAATTATTTCAATTTAACAGCCCACCGTGACCTCATCCTTAAGATGCGTGCGTAAAACTCTCCCACCCACTATCCCTATGCCTTCCTTTCATATATATATATATATATATATATATATATATATATATATATATATATATATACATATATATACATACATATACGTACATACATACAAACATTGAAGGTTATCATACTGATGTAGGGTAAATATCAATAAAAACTTCTTGTTTCTGGCCACAATTTATCCAGTAAAACATACGTAAACGTGTGTGCATTTGTGTGTGTGTGTGTTTATATATATATATATATATATATATATAACTTGTTTCGTAGAAACTTCTGATGTTTTATCAGTATGTGGTGAAAATGTTACATATTTGGAGGTTGTGTGAGTCGTAAACATCTCAGTGCATA
>NC_068993.1:15993781-15995072 GCF_001194135.2 Octopus bimaculoides
ACATATATATACATATGATTGGGTATATTTAAGAAAATAGAATCAGGAAAAAATTAACGCGCAAACATCCAGGAGGTTTTCGTGTTTGTTTCTCGTTTTTTTATTTCTTTGTTTTGTTTTTTCGTTTAAACTTTGCTGCTCCCCAAGTATTGTAACTGAAAAGGAATGAAATTGTGTTGTTATATTTAAAATAAAAGAATATAAAAGTAGAACAACAAATACATGGATTACATTAAAGATAAATGACTCACAATCAACCACTTCTATTTTACTTACAAAACTTCCAGCAATGATATATCTATATATTATACACGTGTATGTGTATCTGTGTGTGTGTGTGTGTGTGCATGTGCATGTGTGCGTGTGTGCGAGTGCATGTGTATATGTATGCACATACATATATGTTTGCGCGTGTGACCATTCGCATATGTATATATTGTCATATATATTTATGTCTGTGTGTGTATATATATATATATGTATATATATATATATATATATATATATATATATATATATATATATATATATAAGTGTGTGTGTGTGTGTGTGTGTTGTATGTGCGTGTATGTATTTATTTCTAATATATTCCTATGTTTGTATATATGTATGTATAAATACTTATATATCTACGTATGTTTCAGTGAATGTGTTTTTTCTGCATCTTTTTGTTGGTTTGTCAGTGGAAAAACATTAACACAAATAACAATATGACAAGCAACAACAATAACAAGCGAAGATAAGTAAGATAAGAATCAGTAAGGAATTTTTGGAAGGCAACTGAAGTGGAAGGAATACTGCACTGATGTGCTAGATATGTAACAAGATGGTAATACGGCGGTTTTCTACAAGGATTAAAGATTTCTATAGGAGATTGCTAATAGAAAATTCTTGCATAGGACCCTATGCCTTAGCTACCGTGTTTTCCCTTACACCATTGTTTAGTGTTGTACATTATTATTATGTTTCATTGTTGCTTTTCTGATTCTTGTTGTTCTTTAGTGTTGTTGTTGACCGGTTATCTGCTATTTCGTCGTTATGTCTTCTATTTTACCATCTTTTCTAGGGCATGCATGCGAGCACTTAACAGAATTATAATATGGGTGTGTGTGTGTGTTCTGTGTATGTGCTGATGTGTTCGTGTGTGTGTGTTCCAAATTTATATATATGTACAGGTATACATACGTATATATATGTGTATATATATATATCTCCATATATATATATGTACACATGTACATATATATATACGTATATGTATATGTACATATGTACATATATATATATATAT
>NC_068993.1:15995931-15997224 GCF_001194135.2 Octopus bimaculoides
ATATATATATATATATATATATATATATATATATATATATATACGCGCACACTCGCACACACACACACACGCACACACACACTCACATACACACATATGCACGGACACACGAAGTTAGTTTGAGAAGAAAAAAAGAGTTTAAATGGATAAAGTGATTGTCATATAGGCATAAATATAGACTTTTAGACAGAGATTGATGTTTTCCAAATATGTTCTGTTATATTTTCAGAACAGTAATGTACCTAATAAGACCCTTAATTCCCCTAAATACGTTCCATAATCTTCCATTCACATTTGAGAGATTTATAACTTACTATTCTGATGTGTTGCGTCCATCTTAGTTCGAAATATTGAAAATATTAATAAATTATTTTTTTACCACAATCCCTCATTGGAACATATGGCAACTGTTTATTATTGCTAAATATTTCGCACTGTGCTTAAGACAATCGACTTTTCATCAGGTGGGTTTGGATTCGATTCTTGTTCGTTGCACCAGCATGAGCGAATCTTTTCTCTGGACAGGTGTTTGCTCTCTTACTTTGAAATGAGGAGGAAACAGTCATAGTCGGCAGATATGTGGAAGTTTCTATGTCGAAATGATCATTTGTGGTTATAATATCCTTTTCTACTCTAGGCACAAGGCCGAAATTTGGGGGTGGGGAGTTGGCTAGACGATTATATCGACTCCAGTACGCAACTGGTACTTAATTCATAGACTCCGAAAAGAATGAATGGCAATGTCGACCGCGGCGAAATTTTAACTTAGAACATAAGGACAGACGAAATGCCACCAGGCAAACGCTTCTTATTTCTTTACTGCCCACAAGCAGCTAAACATAGAGCGGACAAACAAGGACAGACAAAGAGATTAAATCGATTACATCGATCCCAGTGCCTAACTGGTACTTATTTAATCGACCCTGAAAGGATGAAAGGTAAAGTCGACCTCGGTAGAATTTGAACTCAGAAAGTTAAGAAAGACGAAATACTGCTTAGCATTTCGCCCGGCGTGCTAACGTTTCTGCCAGCTCACCGCTCTTTTGTGTTTATAGTATTGCTTGGAGCTCGAGTGTCTTCTGTGGATTTCACTATGTTGGAAGATTGTGTGACTCATTCTCTTATCTGAACGTAATTCCCTCTATATCTTCATGCAGTGATGTGCTTCGAAACTACACAAGAACACTTCACATAAATACCAGTTGGAGAGTTTATAAAGAGCGGCTATTAGTTTTCACTGCGTCCTTAGATAAACACGTAAAAAGGGAAAAAATGTTTTTGTTCTTTTTTTCA
>NC_068993.1:15997489-15999488 GCF_001194135.2 Octopus bimaculoides
ATATATATATATATATATATATATAACTCGAGCTACCACAAAATTCACTCACTAGGCGTCGATCGGCTCTGGGCTCAATTTTCCAAAGTGTCGCACAGTAGAATTGAACGGGAAACCATAATTCTGCAAAGCGAGAGTAGAAACCAAACAGTTATGCCTGCACCTATAGCCACATAAATATTACACAGCTCTATTGCTAGCTTACATCTAATGAATCCATACAAAATTTAATTATTTGAAATACGAGAAACTATGGTAAACGATCATTGCTATATAGCATAAAAATTTCATATAATCAACACCTACGAAGTCGAGCTGCCGCACAAGATTCTGCTTACATCGTGGAAGAGTTTATTAATAGCAGTCATAAAAATACACATATAATTTTTTTATATTTAATTTTAATTTCCGAAAATCAGTGTATATTAATTTTGATAGTCTTTCGTCTTACGTCTATGACTGAGTGATACTCTGCTTCAACTAATTCTCGTGTTTATTTTCCCGAGTGTTATATATATATTAAGTTATAAAACTGTTTAATGTAATTATATACTGATGCATACGTTACTGAAGAAAAATGTTTTAAACTTATAATCCTTAGATGAATTTCTATACCGAAATATTTGGTTATTATGCCATAGGGTGTTCCAAATCACTTTAAACTATTCGATTGCATATAATGATGTATGCGTATATAATATATGTATGTGTGTGTGTGTGTGCGTGTGTGTGTATGTGTATGTATGTATGTATGTATGTATGTATGTATACATCATGTTGAACCGTTAATATCTACACATTTTCTTCTCTATCCGTTTTTCCCTCTCATTCCTGTCTGGTGATGAGCGTAGGCACGAAACGTCAAAAACTTTTCCATTCTACCCGAGCGTTAAACTAATACACCTTCTTGTTTTTCCTTCACTTGCCTTCGTCTTTTGTTTTCTCTGAATTTGAACTATATATATTATATATATATATATATATATATATATAATAAGGGTAATAAATTGGATATTAATTTAATTAACACCAATTTAAATCCAGTGGCCTAGCATAAAGAAAATTCAGAAAATTCAGAAAAATTATATTACATACATGTGAGAAGGGATGACCACTAAGTTGATGGTCGATTTCTAGCGTAAAGGATGTGTGATTTACGTTATACGAATTCAGAAACTTCGGGAGATGTCAAATAAACCGCTTTTAGCGGTGGAACGTGAAGTACAAATAACACAAACTAACAAATTGTGAATATTGTTTACAGAAGATGTTGGTTCGAATCGCATGTGCAGCGTTCGATATTTTCCATCTTAGTGGAGTTTTTAAAGAAAATTCGTGATTTATTATTCATAGTTTTAGCTACTTTGCTTTCCACCGTTATAAAGGATATGTATCTGCATCTGTATGTGTGTACGAGTGTGTGGGTGTGTCTGTGTGTCTATCTGTCTGTCTGTATAAATAGACAGAGAGAACGTGTGACAGAATAAGAGAGACAGATAGCCAGAATGTGAGAGAGAAAGAAAGAGAGATAAATGTATAACGCAGTATACGGTTTTTTCAAATAGCTCCAATGGTGAAATACCGACCTATGCTTAAAAAGCGTTACTAATATTAAACACGGGTCTGTGCGCGCGTGCGCGCGTGTGTGAGCATTTCTATATTTGTGTGTGTGTGTGTGTGTGTGTGTGTGTGTGTGTGTGTGTGTGGAAGTATAAACAGATAGTTTAGGTCTGTTTACCTCATTCGATCGATATATATGTGCGCGCGCGTATTTTCGGCCGTGTACCTATGTATGTACGTATGTAGGTTGGTAGCCATGTATATAAGTATGTGCGTACGTATGCAGGTATGTATGCGTGCATATGCGTGTGTTATATAATTCCTCTCTCAGCTTGCGGAGCGCACTTTTAAAATAACACAGAAAAACAAATGTATATACACACATATATATCCCTACATATATATATATATATATATATATATATATATATATATATAC
>NC_068993.1:15999641-16005135 GCF_001194135.2 Octopus bimaculoides
ATATATATATATATATATATATATATATATATATATATATATACATACATACATACATACATACATACATACATACATACATACTTGTGTAAAGGTGCATGTATATGATGTGTATATTAATGTATAAACGTCACCTATGTATGCAAATTTATATTGAAATTTGAAAAGAAAAAAAAATAGATTTTTCTCTTGTTGGTGTATTGTTCATATTTTGTTTTGGTGTTTAGGTAAAAGCTTGCAAGCAACATATAAGTTATGATAAAGACACCATTTGGAGACCATTAAATGGAAGTTAATGTATGAAAATACCTATTCTCGAACAACAACACACACACATACGTCTACATATCTACACATATATATCTACGTGTATATATGTCTATTTATACATATACATATATTTATATACATACATATATGCATATATATATATATTATATATATATGTATTACCATTAACTTTTCCCCCCTTGCTTGCTATATATTATCACCTTTTGGCAAATCTTCTTATCTGGGGTGAGTTAAGTGTTTTATTTACGCTACGCATGATTATTTTTTTTATTTTCTTTTAGGTTCTCTGTTTTGTTTCTTTGAATCATATTTGTGTTATTTTGTTGTTATTTTTGTATGTTATTTATTATTATTATTATTATTTTATTTTTCATTTTATGTAGCTTTAAACTTCGATTTTGTTACATTTTAAGACTTTATGTTGCTTTTATTATTATTTCAATACCATTTTTTTCTTCCTATTTATCTATGTGTATATATATGTATTTATATATATTTTGCTTCTTTTGTTTTCATGTATTTGTGTGATGTTTTCCAGGTATATATGATGTTTCTATGTATATAGATACGTATGTATATATGAATGCACCTATCTATGGACATATATATATATATATATATATATATATATATATATATATATATATATATATATATATATGTTTGTATATATGTATGTGTATACATCTATATGTACGTATGTAAGCATGTATACGTATCTATGGATGTATTATATATATGTATGTCTGTATGTATAATTGTACGTATATATGTACATATAAACGTGTTTATATATTTATGTATGTAATCTTGCGTTTCTCTGTAATTTCCTCTTCAAAATAGAGAGGTTATAAATACTTCAAAGTTGAATGGAGGGAGGCAATTCATATATCTTTTTCATTGTTGTTGTTCTTGTTGTTGTTCATGATGTTGTTTTTTTTCAAATTCTAGTTTATTTATATATTCATTTATGACGTTATTTTTTTTCTGTAATCCTTCGGTTTTTTTTTTTGTGTGTATGTGAGTGTATGTGTTGGAGTGATGATGCGGTTATTAAACTGAAAGTGATGGCGATGGTCTTGGTAATAGCAATTTTGTGAAACGTGTTGATCATAGTATTGTTGTTGTTGTTGTTGGTGGTGGTGGTGGTGGTGGAGCCGGTCGTCGTGGTCGTGGTGGTAGTGTTAGTGGGAAGTGACGTTAGTCGTAAGGAGAATGGCTTTAATAGAGATGCCTTCAGGTGGTAAACTGCTAAATGTCGATGTTGTTGTTTATTCCTGCAGAGCAGGTCTTGAGGAGACGTGTGATCAATGACGTTCCAGTTTCATGTTTCTCTGAGGCATTGCGATATCTCACAGTACATTGGCCAATATGTGCCTCACCTTCCGAGATGTCCTCATTGTACTTTGAGGAAAATCTTCTTCATATTTCAAGGTTGAGCGATATCATAAAGCATTCACTCAGTAACACGAGTCGGTTATACTAATGATAGTAGTAGTAGTAGTAGTAGTAGTAGTAGTAGTAGTAGTAGTTGCAGCAGCAGCAGCAGCAGCAGCAGCAGTAGTAGTAGTAGTAGTAGTAGTAGTAGTAGTAGTAGTAGTAGTAGTAGTTGTTGTTGTTGTAATAGTTGTTCTTGCGGCTGTTATTGTTATTGCTGATGGTGGTGGTGCTGGTAGTGATGGTGGTGGTGGTGGTAGTTGTAGGGATTGCTGGTGGAGAAGCTAGTGGTGGTGGGGGAGGGGGGTAGTCGTCGTCGTCGTCGTTTTGCTTATACATCAAGTGATGTGGTAAACAAGCGATTTTTCTAATTTGCTATCATTATTATCGTTGCTATGCTGAACTGGTTCTTTAGCAGGGCCGGATAAAACGCTGAGTTCAAAACGTAAAGACGGACGAAGTATCGCTTGCACCGCAAATTTCATTTTCTGCCTGTGCGTGTGTGTAGGCATAAGTGCTAGAATTTAATATAAACACTCCAAATAGAATTTTATTTTTAAAAAATTTCTTTTACTTTTTTTACTTGTTCCAGCCGTGCTGGGGCACAGCTTTGAGGAATTTTAGTCGAAATTATCGACCTCAATACATTTTATGTCTAATACTTATTCTATTGTTTCTGCGTAACCGTTAAGTTACAGGGATGTAAATACACCAACACCGGTTGTCAATCGGCCGTAGGGTATACACACATCTCTTTCAGTTTCTCTCTCCCAAATTCATTCAAAAGGGTTTGATCGGTACAAAAATATAGTACAAAATAACAGCCTAAGGTGCCACACGGTGGGACTGAACGTAGAACCATGTGGTTGGGAAGGAAATTTCTTACAACACAACCACGGCTACACCTGTGTGTATAACATTTATAATATTCATACAAATGTAGAATGCCTCTGTAAAATTTTATATGTAAATTTTATCGCAGGGAAATTTCTCAGAAGTGAATTGTGTTAGAGAAACACAGCTCGGTAAGAATGCCATTGGTGGATTGTCAGATATTATGTTTCTTACAATTAAATGAACCTTTTGTTTATGGATTTCTATATCGGAACATTTTTTGTTTTTTTTTTCGGTGGGGGGGATTTTTTCGGCTTACTCCAGAACGTCGGGGATGATTGTCACTGACGAAACCAAATGACGTCAAAACAGCATGTCATACAATCTGCAAACGATATTGTTTTGTAATAGCAGAATATGTTACATATCAAGATCTTTCGTCAATTAATGATCAAGTCATTTATAGTGTTATTCTTCACTCTATAAAGTTATTAACTTGGTTCAATGTTTCCTGACAGTGCTGAAAATTCGTGAATTGCAGGAAGAAATTTTGGAATACCGGAAGGAAATTTGGGAATTATCCTTATACTAAAAATTTTCTTTGTAGTCATCGTTTTCTTTTACTTTATTTTTTGTAGACATTTATCTCCCTTCATACTAAATTTAAGCATGCTAATGTTAAATTAATAAAATGCTGTTAATACTATGCAATAAACATTTATTGTATATGTGTATATATACGTGCGTGTGAGTGTATGTAACTCCATATATACACGCACACACACACGCACGCACACACACAGTGATAAAGAGATTTTCCACATTTGTAATTTTATTACACAGTTAATACAGCATTCCCCCCCTTGAAGCTATGCGCGAGTCGGCTGCATCAACTGCACACTGCTAAGTGTGCATCTTGGTGTACATCTTCAAATACGTAGCCATGTTATTTCTCCCATATATATATATAAACATTCCGAGTTCGAAGCCTCTCATCATCAACTATTTATAGTTGCAAAGTTTAATGTGGTCGAACCAACACTTGTTGTTTTTCTCTCTCCTCGTTTTATTTTAATTTTCCGAAACTTTATTTAATATAAAATAAAGTTTGCAATTTGTTAAAGAAGTCTGCAATATTTGTGTTTCTATTCCATCTTGACTTTGATGCTAAAAATACATTTTGTTTTCAAACGTTATCTCTTTTGAAACTTCGTAAATATTCCGCAAACTTTTGTGTATTGCTGTAGCAGGAAGAGCTAATCACCACACCTCATTGGTGGCTACACCCACCAGTCACAAATCTAGGAAAAAATTATAACGCAGTTTCTAAATATGAAATCAGTAAAAAAGGAAAAAATACTTGTAACAGCGAAATGATAAACACCAGACAAGAGAAGAAAATAATAACATTACGACAAATAGCGGTGAGAATATTGACTTAAATAATACATGAATCGAAAATGTAAACAACAAGAAGAATGACGATGATGGCAACAAACATACATTGACGAGAGCCAAGGAAAAACATGGATATTTTAGATTTAAGCAAAACAACAATAACTGCAATAACAAAGAGAAGAGTAAAACAGTAGCAGAAATCATAGAAAGAAATAACACCACTTGTACCACCACCACCATCACCACCACCACCACCAACACCACCAACACCACCACCACCACCACCACCACCACCACCACCACCACCACCACTGTTATAAACATCATTGACTTAACACCGTCACTAGCAGAGTAGTTGCTATCAGTTTCGCTAACGGTTTGTTTACGTCCGACACAAGGTCTAATTCCTATATCGCCACAAGATATAAAAGACGGCAAGAATATGATAAGCTCAGAAGAAAAATTACATTAATCGTGTCACAGCCTATCTAGGAGGATTATAGTACTGTAAAGGGTTGAATATCAAACGGGAGGTGCTAGAGACGCAAGACCAAGTCGAAAAGTGCCTCAAATCAATTTGGTAATCAAAATCTACGTGGCTTGAGAGAGGATTCGATACAGTTCAGGTGAGGTTTCCGACCGATATCGAAGCCAACGAATGCTCTGTGGCTTTCCTATAAAGTTTTTTTCTCTGGCCCTCACAATAATCTACTTCGGCTATATAGTGGGGTTAAAACAGAGAATGATTGATGTATCCCAGAGGGCAGAAGACAAGTTGACACATATGTGGTACCAACAACCATCTAAGGGATTTCTGTCCACTTCAAAAAAGAGAGAGAGAAGGGAGGCCCTACGCAATTACTGTTGGCTATACCATTACCAAAAAGTACACTAACATCAACAACGTGAAATATAAGCTCTGCAATGTTAGATCTAAGGCAAATGAACGAAACTCAAAGGAGCGAAAGTCGATCGATAAGCCTGGTGGCAGAGGTGCTGCGCATCAACACATTCACAACACTACAAACATGGAGAATAGTATTGGCAATAAACTATAATCTAATTATTTACATTATTTACACTTCACAGATATTTGTCCTTATCTTGTTTGTTGTTAACACGTTTCGGCTGATATACCGACCAGCCTTCATCAGGTGCCTTGCGGAAATTTCGAACCTGGGTTCTCATTCCTAAGGTATTTTTCGATGTTGTTATTATTATTATTATTATCATTATTACTATTATTATTATTATTATCATCATCATCATTATTATTATTATCATCATCATTATTATTATTATTATTATTATTATTATTATTTTTATTCAGGTCACTACGTGGAATCAAACTCGGAATCTTGGGGTTAGTAGCCCGCGCTCATAACCACTACGCCATATGCTCTGTGGCGTTCCTGTAAAGTAATTTATCTGGCCCTCGCAGTGATCTACTTCGGCTATATAGTGATTAAGATCCCGGGCTACTAACCATCAGATTCCGAGTTCGATTCCAGGCAATGACCTGAATAATAATAAT
>NC_068993.1:16005145-16005909 GCF_001194135.2 Octopus bimaculoides
AATAATAATAATAATAATAATAATAATAATAATAATAATAATAATAATAATAATAATAATAATAATAATAATGCTCGAGCTGAAATCTTTTGCAACTTGTAGAAACGCTTAGAAATGTCCAGTGGCATTACTTCCGGCTTTACGATTTGGTTTCACTTGCCGCCTGGCATACGGCTTAGTAGCCTTTATCTTTGGGTTCTAATCCAGCCTTATGTACTTTGACTTTCATTTCTCTCAAGGGTGGATAAGGAATTTGTTGGTGATAGTTTAATCCACTAATCCTTATCAGCAATGACTTATAAGTAGTAGTAGTAGTAGTAGTAGTAGTAGTGGGTAGATGTGATCCTATTTCGTTTTCACTTACGGGAGAAATTCCTTAGAGGGGGAAAAAAGAAAATTACGCTCTTTCATATCTGCGCTCCCCAAATATTATTTACACGTATCGAAGAAGAGAAGAAAGATTATCCAGTGTTTGAATGAAATGAGAAAGAAAGAAACAAAGAAACAAACAAACAAACAAACAAAGAAAATGAATAAAAAATACACGGAGAACGGAAGAAATGACAAAAACGCAAAGAAGAGAAACTATCAAAATACCTTATGTGTAAATGAAATTATATATGGAGGAAAGATTTGTGCATCAAATGTATATAAGAATCAAGGAATTACGGCATCAACAAATGATGGAATAACGGAAATTTGTCATAAGACGAAAAAGCAAAGCAAAAAGAATGCCACATTTCCAAACCTACATACATACATAT
>NC_068993.1:16005919-16006713 GCF_001194135.2 Octopus bimaculoides
TATATATATGTATGTATGCATATATAAATACATAAATACATAAATACATATATACAAACAGATAGACGGGCAGACAAGAGTGGCAATAATGAAATACTGCTAAGAAAAAAAATGAAAGTAAACGCCGACGTATCAAGACGAATGAGGAAGGAATATTTGATGAACGAGAATAATTACGAAAGAAAGAGAAGACATGTCATTTATAGTTCCTTCTCATTCGTTGCAACACAGTTAATTTTTGAATGTCAATATTTCATAATTATAATTGGTAGGGTCGTCAACAGATATATAAATTAAGTTCCCATCATGCCATAGTGCTTTGATAATGGCGGCTGCAAATTAGTTTTGTTTCTTTTATTGTTGTTGTTGTTTTTGCTTTTCTTTTTTTGTTCACAAAAGTGACCTGACATCTGTTATATATTTCCTATACATGCTGTGGCCATCATAACTCTTGGAGAGAACTTTATTGTTTCCAAGACAAACTGTCACCTGCAGATATTTCGCAATCGCACACACACCAACTCACAGACACAATACACACACACACACACAGACAATACACACACGTGTAAAAAGCACACATGTATAAGCACGTTCATGCATGCATATTTATATACACGATCATATAGACACATATCAGTGTGTGTGAGTGTATATATATGTAAGTATGTATGTATGTATACAGAAAAAAACATGCATAGAAATGAGATATTTTACGTTAATTCAATACGGTCGCTCTCTCTCTCTATCTCTCTCTCTCTCTCTCTATCCATCTCTATCTATTAACCTATATA
>NC_068993.1:16006723-16007067 GCF_001194135.2 Octopus bimaculoides
TATATATATATATATATATATATATGAATAGAGAGAAAGAAAAGAGAAAGAGAGATACATACATATATATATAAGAGAGGTACATACATACAGATATATTATTGTGTCCGTTTGTAAGTATGTATATGTAAATATGGGTAAGTGTAAGATATCCCACACATACACAAGCATACACTATGTCAATACACATGCTTATCATACATATATAAATATATCAGACACACACACATTGTGTTACTAAAATAATCCCAAGGTCATATATATATGCGTATGTAATTTTTATATATATATATTGTAAATATACATGTACGTGTGTGTGTGTGTTTATATATACTCATATATAT
>NC_068993.1:16007116-16009129 GCF_001194135.2 Octopus bimaculoides
ATATATATATATATATATATATATATATATAATGCACACACGTTTGTATATGCATATATATACATATATATATTCATGCATGCAGTATGCGTGTGTACGTACTTTATATGCATCGATGTACGTATGCATCTTAGCATGCATATAGATCATTCTCGTATATTCTCGTATATGAATGCTGCATATACGAGCATTTAACTATGTATTTGTGAGCATGCGTACTTAAATACATATCAGATGTGAGTGTATGCGCGTAAGCATGCGTCTTCACGTAATATATTACGATAGGTGTTTAGCTGTCAGTAAAATAAGGATTTTTCTAGGAAGGAACCTTTGTAATTTTTGTATTATAGAACAATTATAGATTCCTTAAGGCAACACACTATATTTTTTTGAAGCCTGTTCGTTTTTGTTTGTTTTGTTTTATTTTTACACCAGCTTACGCCATTAATCTGTCATTCTTGTCTTGTTTTATTTCATTATGTGTTGGTTTGCATTTTCTTTTTTTATACCTAAAGATCCAACTCCCGGAGCAAATGTCGATCAGAAAGAAACTCTCATCATGAGGTTAGATGCGTTGATGTGTCGTTGGGTTGCTGTGGGGGATGTACGTGTGTATGGGTGTGCGGTTGTGCGATTGTGTAATCGTGTAGTTCGACTGATTATGTGCGCGTGCGCTTCTGTGCGACTGCGTACGTATATGTGTGTGTGTGTGTGTGTGTGTGTGTGTGTGTGTGTGTGTGGTTGTGTGTGTGTGTGTGTGTGGATGTGTGTTAGTGAGGTTGTGAGTTGTGAGACTGTGTAGATACATGTTTGTGCTGGTTGAATGCCTATGTGATTGTGTTCTTGTGTAGAGATGTACATGTGCTGTTGTGAGGTTATGTAGTGATGTAGACTTGGATATACGAGACTAGGTAAACGTGTGGTTGTGTTAATGTATGGTTGTGAGGTCGTGTCGTTGTGTTGCTGTGAGGATGTGTGAGTGTATGGACGTGCGGTTGGGCGACTGTGTAATTATGCAGTTGGTCCGATTATGTGCAGTTGTGAGTGAGCGCGTGCGTTTGTGTATGAGTGTGTATGTGTGTGTTTGCGTGTGTGTGTTGTGTGTGTTTGTTTGTGCAATTGTGAGTCTGTGTTCATGTATAGTTGTTGAGGTTGCGTCGTTTCGTTGCTGTGAGAATGTATGGACGTACGGACGAGAGTTGTGTGGCTGAGTGCACCTATGGCTTGTGTGATAGCGTAAAATATGTGGCTATGAAAGTTATGTGATTATATATGTGTGGATGTATGCCTGTGAAAGTATATTGATGCGTGGGTAAATCGTTGTATTGTGAATATGTGCAATGTTTGATTGCGTGTGCGTTGTTGTGTTGATATGAGGTAGTGTGGTTACGTGATTGTATGAATGTGTAATAGTGTGGATGTATGCTTCTGTGGATGTGTTGTTATTTGTGGTATAGTGTGTGTGTGTGTGTGCGTGTGTGTGTGCGCGCGCGCGTTCCCTGCTTCGTTTGATCTGTGGGCATCATGGTAACATACTTCCCGAAATGCCTCCATTTAACCCCTCCATCTTCAGCTTACTACCTCATCAGTGCAATAATTGGCATTATCACCATCGTCGTAGTCGTTGACGTCATTGTCATCATCATCATCATCATCATCATCATCATCATCACCATCATCAGGATAATCAGCATCTCATCCACGACAATCACCGTTAATAATAGTGCTGATGATGATGACGACAATGACGTCATGGGTAAGTACCTATCTTATTTCTTTATTGCCCATAGGGGGCTACACACAGAGAGGATAAACAAGGACAGACAAACGGATTAAGTCGATTATATCGACCCCAGTGCGTAACTGGTACTTATTTAATCGACCCCGAAAGGATGAAAGGCAAAGTCGACCTCGTCGGAATTTGAACTCAGAACGTAGCGCCAGACGAAATACCGCTAAGCATTTCGCCCGGCGTGCTAACGTTCGCCACCATGTGTGTGTGTGTGTGTGTGT
>NC_068993.1:16014502-16023713 GCF_001194135.2 Octopus bimaculoides
ATCATTTCAAATACCTTTAAATCCACTCTTAATAATTTTAATTATCCCTATCACAACAGCTCCCACTAATAACCAAACTACAATTGTAATCATCCCTGTTTGTACAGCCACCAATATAGTTACCCTTAATACCCAAACTTCATTTGCAGTCAATATTATTTCAGGAACAACTGAATGTTGCTATTACGTTGACTGTAATCGTAATAGTTCTTATCGTTATAACCATCATTACAGCCACCCGTAATAATGAAATTATGGCTATTGTTGATAGCATTGCCTTCATTATGAGGGTTCTAACGATAGAACTTGATTTTCATTTGTCTCAAAATGATAATAATATGATCAATATTTCCAGACCATTATTTAGATAATTTGAGTATCATAGCCATCATCATTACAACGATTTCACAATCATTACGCCTTGAATCAACCATCAAACTGGGAGTCAAATGCAAAATCTTTACGTGTTTATATGACACGTGAGAAACAATTGCCAAATATCCCTTAAATCGTTCTTTATAGTTTTAAAATGGGAAGGACATGATTAGTTCCAGATACACCATGACTGAAAATATCAGGTGATAGATACAACCGGAATGCTTTTAAAGATCAACTCAATTATGACCGTCCAGGGGCACTAAACTCAACGCAAAAAGTAAAACACAAATATGGAGTTTAGACTTATAATAATTAGGATGCTTGCAGTAAACACAAAATATTCGAGACAACAGTCAAGACAAAATATTTTAATTTATTATGCTGTCATACTAGCGCTCTAACTGCAGAACACATCGTAAAATACGCCATTACAATTTTGCCTGAAAGTATATTAAGATTACCATCAGAGAGACAAAGAGAAAAGGACGGGCTGAGATAGAGCAATCAATAACTCAAATAGAGAACTGACTTACCAGTTTCACAGTTCGCAGAACTATGATACAATGGAATTTTCTCGTAAAAAGACCAAAATCACATTGACTACCAAACTTTTCGATAATGTCGACCATTATAAGTATTTAGATGAAACAAACTTGTTTATGTAAGCCAACGTTGAGGCCACTGATTGGTTGTTTGACATGCAAAACGTAGCAGCCAAATCTCCCTGGAACTACGTCATGCTGTGTTCAAAGTGGAAAGGGACATGTATCTATCCAGTGTTGAAGATACTATTGCTGGGATCATCACAGATTCAAGGACAAATGTCCTTTTCCTGTCCTGCTAAAAGAAATGTTTGAATATAGACGAACGATACATGAGAATAAAACTGAGATTCATATAAAGAAACAAGTCTTTGGACGCTTTGATCAAATGTATCCGTAAATAGAAGTGACTTGGGTCTAAACACATATTTCATTGTAAAAGGTAAACATTAGTGTGACGATTTATGACATTTTTGAATGAATAAAATGTCGACTTTCAGTAGCCGGGCTTACATATACTTTCACTATAACTAAACTTACAAAGTAGCCCCCACGTCTAAAAAAAAAACCTAGATTTTGTAATTATTACATATATTTTTCTAAGCTGTGAAATCAATTCATAATTAATACATGCTTAGCTTGAGTTATTCACAAGCATTCATTCAATACACCGTCATCCTTACGTTTTGCTGTCTTAACTAAAAAAAAATACTAATAATACTTATATTCAGCACGTGAACAACTGTAGGCATGAAGAGTGATGCGCTTGACGTATGCAGAGCTAAAACTAGCTAGTAAACCATTTGAAGAATATTCAGCTACAGTTTCTAGCAGGTCGATTGACCATGTTTGCTCATACTTATTTCTTCTATTTGCCGTGTAGGGTACCTTCAACTTCCAAATACAATATCGTTGAAGCTGAATTTCTGAAATGCATTTTGTGTGACGCACAACTCTTTATTCTTTGTCGCTTTTATTTTATTCTTTATTTCCTTTTTTATTTACGTTAATTATTTTTCTTTATCTGTTTTTTTTGGGGTTTTTTTCTGCAACTCACTGTCAGGTAAAGAACTTCAATACAGATTATCGTTGATACACGCACTATCAGTAAATGCTGAGTTGAATTAGAAAGAAGTAGGCGAGAGATTTTACGCTGAAATTGAATTTTATACATGCCTGATCAACAGGATCGTCGGCTTAACAACTGATTCAGAATCTCATACATACATACATACATACATACATAAATACATGCATACATAGATGCATACATACATACATATGCATATATGTATGTATGTATGCATGTACTTATGTATGTGTATATATATATATATATATATATGTGTGTGTGTGTATATATATATATATATATGTGTGTGTGTGTATATATATATATATATATGTGTGTGTATATATATTAAAGTAATTTCTTATAAGAATTTTATCGAATTACCTACACATCAGTACACTATCGATTTCTTAGCGAGAAAGGCTCAAATACTCATGTTTTTAAGGGTAGATATATGGGACTGCGTGACATTCATACGTTCTGACTAAAACTAAATTGAAATGCATCCAAGCCAAGGGGAGAGACTCAACATGATCACTGAAATTGCTGGAAATAGCAACTAAAACTCCTTCAAAATCTCATTTTAAATCTTAAATAAAGTAAATTATCTCGTCATTACATGTGAAATAAAGACCCCCAAACTTATCGTAAAATTTTAAAAGCTACCAGCAGTCAAATCTAGTTAAAGTCTCATCTGAAAACTTAAAAGTCTTAAAATCTGTTCTTCTTTAGAAGTACAGAGTATCAACGAAATGTCTGTCAAATTTTCTGTTAAAGTTTTAAACGAACAAGATAAAATGAAATTTTAGAAATTAACAAAGAGATGGTCACAGTAGGACAGACTTTGATCTTAGGTTTTGCTTATGATGGTTCAATTGTGTCTAAGCATCAAATTATTGACTAATGGATAATTGATAAACAGAAGAAACTGTAATGAATCCCATAAACAAGAACAATGAGATCAAAAGTGAAATATCTACAATTGTGAATAAAAATTTATTTCCTAACAAGATTGAATATGAAGCGGTGAAGGCTACTACGTGGCTTTTGGTTTAAATTGACAGACAGACCTGTGGTTTGTTGCAGTTGGGATGAAATCTGGAACTTGGTCAACCGCGATTGGCTCAGGGGAGCGACAGGTGTAATGTTCAAAGATCGGATATTATATAAGAGCTCAGGTGCAAGCCAGAGCATACGTGAGATATTTCTTGGAACCTCTAGATGGTGTTTACATTCAGAACAGCTCTGCTCGAGCAGCCCTATTATTAAAAGCAATCCAGTCGTGACACTCCCGTCTTATTGTCATGCCAGATATATTTGAGACTTGCAGTTCAATGTATATATTTCCTTTTAACTAAGACGGTGAGTGTGGTATGAGGAAGACTCAGAGGCTACATATTTCAGGATACGCTACCACATAAATGCTTTTCATTGATTCTATTACATCAACAAAGTCACAACTAGCCAAACTGAGAAGGAAAGAACTCCGTCACTATGATTCCGAAAACGTAAATAAAATTCACAAAGGTACTAATTCAACTAATACTTGATAAGCAAATGTATCTCCATAAACCCAGATACTCTCTTAAGGACTGTTACTTGATCCCGGTTTCGAGGTTTGAGACATATAAATTCTTTTGACTTATTTTCAATATTATAAACAATGTGAAAGCGGCAAGCTGGCAGATTCGTTAACGCGCCGGACAAAGAGCTTAGCGGCATTCCGTCCGTCTTTACGTTCTAAGTTCAACTTCCACTGGCTTCGACTTTGCGTGCCTTCCTTTCGGGTGAACGATAAAATAAGTACCAATTGAACACTGGAATCGCTTTGATTGACTTAGCCCCCGCCCCATCAAATCTGTTGGATTTGTACATTTGAAACTAATATTATAAACCATATCCAGAAGGCGGTGGGTTGGCAGTAACGTTAGCACCCCGGGAAAATTACAAAGAATATTTAGTGACATGAATTCAGAATCGTTTTACGAATCGAAACCGTAATGCAAGCTGTGAATGCCAGTAGATTTCCTTTCAATTTTCATCACTCGTTCTAATCTACAACTTAACATTCATCATTCATTTTAACCGTATATCCAGTGAGGTGATTCTGTCTGAATATTTTACATTATTGATGTCATCAGTCAACTAGAGTACCTCGACATATATCAGTTTCCAAACTCTGCTACCGATCAACAAGACAGATGTTAAGCCAATAATGTCTGTTGTTTTATTTTGCTTTGTTGGGGGGGGAGGGGTATTCATTTTGTTTCGTTCGTATCTATTTAGTCTTAGGTGTTATCATTTTTTTCGTTTATTTTTTGTTGTGATTAATAGTAAATAAGAATAATAACAGCAACATTAATAATAGTAACACCTGTGTCAGTATCTTGACAGACATAGATTTATAAGTGGTTCATTTGAAACGTGTGTGTTTGTGACTGTTTGTGAGTGCATATGAAAAAAAATATATATATATATACACATTACTAAATGTGAAAATAAACCAAAATATGTAGTGTGAGTGTTTGTGTGTATATATATATATTAATGTGTATAACATTAAAACATGCATTTTTGTATATAAGAACAAAGAGCTGTGATCCAAGAGATAGTAATGGTGAACCGGTTCGCCATTACCATCTTTCGAGCCTGCTGAATCTTCTCATAAGTGGTGGGGATTGACAGGTGTCCTTCTCCCTCTTCGTGCGTCACGCTTGACCGGCCGCTTTTAAACTTCTTGATCCAGTCATACACACTTCTACGTGGTAATGCGCTATCCCTGTATTGAGCTAAAAACCTCCGATGAATATGAGTACCTGTCACACCTTCCGACCAGAGAATTCATATTACTGCTTTTTGTTCTTCTTTGGTGCACAAAGGTAGTGGAGCGGCCACGCTTACACTCTAAATCCAGAAAGAGAAATGACGCGATCAGGCTCAAACTTCGATCACGTGACCACAATAGTACCAAGTATAAGCACGCATGCGCAGAAGGTAGTGTGACAATAATGTTATGTTATGGCGAAATTGTGGATATTTTTTTACTTCCCCACGTAGATATATATATATATATACATAAATAATATCTAATTATATGCATATATCCATACATATATGTACATACCGACGTATATCATTTTGTCCATGTTCTTTTGCCACGTCATGTACCCAGTTATGTATCTATACATACATACACACATACATACATACACTCAGGCATTAATGATACATTGTAACTAAAAACAAGCACACATATAGTTTTTAATTATTCACAAACCAATGAACGCGTATTAGATACATTCAGAACAGACATTTTGTAAACTGCCAATAATTTTTCTATATCGACCCAAGTATCATAAATTTTGTAAAATATTACAGTCGACACAAATTTGAATTTCATAGCATACAAAATGTAAGACGCCTATATATTTATATAGATTCCAAATATCCTACCATAAATTTTAAAACCTTGGTTAATAATATCAGTAGAAGAATCGAAAACCTATTACCGAATAAAGAAATATTCATTAATGCAGTTCTATATTGTAATTAATCATTAAAATAATATCGAACTGAAAATAAGATCACATATATTCCTGAGGCTCTGGAATCAAATTTTGTGAAGAACTGCAATGATATAATCGTGTACCCTACATTTTCCTTCAATGTTAAGTCTAATATTGCTATCGAGCTTTAATATATATAGTTGCCTGGAATAATAGAGAAATCTATTGTATAGAAATAACTTTACATAAATATACAGCTGCACTATCAAGAAAACAAAATTTGATTACATGTAAACTAACTAAGACTAAATGTACCTAAAAACAAATACAAACACATGTTCTCTAAAACAATAAGGCAACACTGAAACAATTATATATTGTGCTCAAATCAACTAAAGGAATATTGAAGATAAACAGTACATATGAAGGCGGAAGGTAAATTTAAATAAACGTACTTCAAACATATTTCGTTTTTGAAAAGTAGAGAAAACGGGAAATTATGTTTTGTACAGTTATATCAGAAGACATGACACTCATACAGAAAAGGTACAAAATGTTGCAGATTATGTACAACTGAAACGATACGCATACGAAAAACTGTAAATGTCAGAGCAGAATAATTTGACAAATGTCACGACTTCCAGAAGAAAATTCCGAAACTCAAGGAGATTATTCCCACCACCCGATTGAAAGAATCGAGATTTAGTTATTTACCAGGAGGATTCGCATGCTCTTTCCTCCCCCTCTTACCCCACCTCTCTCTCTCTCTCTCTCTCTCTCTCTCTCTCTCCTTCTCTTTCTCTTTCCACCTCTCTTAGCTTCTCTAGTTTTGATAGACACTCCTAATATTACGATAGTTTACAAAAATATTCTCATTAACGTGTTAAAATTTCCAATCCTACAAATGTATAAAATTTCCACCTCGAATTTTTTTTATTATATCCTGCCTACTTCAGTATCTTATTCTTGAATGTTGCTTCTATTCTTTTGTAAAATCATGCAAGTTTCATATTTCTAACTTTCTAAGCAAAATAGTTCAGCCACATGGTATAAGTTATAACCCTCACAACTTTTTAATCTATAATGAATGATTAGGAACTCTGGAAAATAACGACATATATGCCTTGGATATTTAAAAAAATACAAACACACATACATATATGTATGCGTGTGTATGTATAGGTATCTCTCTATCTCTCTCTTTCTCTCTCAGTTGTTAGAGCGTCTGACTCACATTCATGAGGAAGTGAGTTCGATTCTCGCGCCGAACAGTGTGTTGGTTTCTTGAGCAAGACACTTGATTTCTCGTTGCTCTAGTTTACTAAGCTGTAGAAATGAGTTGCGACATCACTGGTGCCCAGCCGTATCGACCTTTACCTTTCCCTGGGACAACGTCAGTAGCATGGAGAGTGGAGGCTCGTACGATCGAGCGACTGCTGGTCTTCCCTAAGCAACCGGAGATTAATTTTCTAGGTCCAATCCCAAGGTCATTCATGACCGGAGGAGTTTTTCTTACTTATATTTTAATCTACTACATCGCCCAGCCTTCTCTACTACATTATTTCTCTATTTTGTTGGCTTCAAATATATATAATAGCGTTAGTATGATTTTGGTAGGTCTTGAACTAAGTGAATTTTTGTGTCGATGCCCCCAAGCGAAGAACTAGGATCGCCCAAGACATATAAATAGTGATAGTCTAGCTGTGGTAATGAGTTGAGTAGCCGTCGTGTAGCGGTTGAATAGAGATCATCCGAAGGTGCTAGATAGTAGTAGCTTGAGACATAACAGTGGCGACGAGGATTCGCAGCTCACACAACCACTGTGTAGTATTGCAATATAACATGAATAAAACCAGAACATATAGCCCTTTAACAATTAGTCTTGTGCACCAAGGCATTGCAAGGATATGGCAGCTCGGAGAACACGCTAAAAAGAATCGTTACAAGTTTTGTGTGTGATGTGATATGTTATAAAGATCTATAAACCAATATATTTGAATAGATGTAGGAATAATGTTATATAATGTCGAAATACCATGGATTCCCCTGATATATATAAACCTAAATACATATCTTTGGATAATTATGTTTGCGTGTTTCTTTTTGTGTGTGTGCATTTGTGTGTATGTGTGTATGTGTGTATGTGTGTGCGAGAGAGAGTCCCTTACAGCATGGGTATGTGTGTGTCTGTGTCAGGTTTCGCTTTGTGTATGTATGTTTCTGTACAATCATGCATGTATTAACCATGAACAGGCAATGTGTGTGTGTCTGCAATTGTGTGAGTACCTTCATTTTTTTTGTATTCGTTTTACTGCTCATCCATGTTTTTATTGTGTCTTAATGTGTTTAAATGTGTGTATTTATGAGTGTGTACGCGTGTGTATGTGTGTATGTATTCGTGTGTGTGTGCATGTTTAGGTCTTGTTTCGTGTTTAATTGCACATGTGTATGTCTGCACATGCAACTTCGTATGCAAGTACGTGTGTGTTTAAGACCAGAGTCATTTCCCTAGAATTTGATGGTTATTACTCGCTCTTTTGCCAGATTTATTGGCAGCTGAGGATTCCCACCTGCATATAAATAAATAAATAAATAAACAAATCAAATATATATTTGCTAAGAAAAAAAAAGAATTCAAAAACAAAAAAAAACACAGATATAACAAAAATAAAACATATCAGAAAAAAAAACATAAATAAATACACAAGAGCTAAAAACTAAGTCAACCATATAAAATTGCGCTTCCTTAACAAGGTCCCATGTGAGTAAGAAAGAGAGAGGAGGAGAGGAGTGGTAGGAGGAAAACGTGAATGCAAGCAGGTTGTGTTTTACCAGTTTAGGTTAATTAACTTCACAACAGTATATTGATCATTCCTTGCTGCAAAAATAAAGAAAGGATATGAAAAAGAAACCACCTGTAACAATTATAAGCCTCTCACTCATTATTTTCACATATTCATTGTTTTTGGCCTGTTATTCTTTCTTTTCTTTCAATATATATCCCTTTCCTGACTATCTATCTCCCCAGCTATCTATCTATCTATCTATCTATCTATCTATCTATCTATCTATCTATATGTCTGTCTGTCTGTCTGTCTATCTATCTGTCTGTCTGTATGTATGTAGGTATGTATGTATGTCTATCTATTTGTCTGTCTGTCTGTCTGTATGTATGTATGTATGTCTATCTGTTTGTCTGTCTATCTAGCTATCTTTTTGGCTGTCTATATATCTATCTTTCTATATATTTGTCTGTCTGTCTGTTTGTCTGCCTGTCTGTCCATTTATCTATCGGTCTATCAATCTATCTAATCTATCTGTCTGTCTAATCTATTTATCTATCTATCTACCCATCTATCCATCTATCCATCCATTTATTTATCTGTCTATCCATCTATCTATCGATCCATTTATTTATCTATGTATCTATCCATCCATCTATCTATCTATTTATCTCTCTATCCATCTATCCATCCATCTATTTATCAATCTATCTATCCATTTATCTATCCATTCATCTGTCTATCTAACTATCTATCTATGCAGCTAACTATGTATCTAGCTTTCTATTTAACTATCCCTCTATCCATCCATCTATCTGTCTGTCTCTCTATCTATCTATCTACCTACCTACATATATATATATATATATATATATATGTGTGTGTGTGTGTATATATATATACATATATATATATATATATATATATATA
>NC_068993.1:16024771-16030450 GCF_001194135.2 Octopus bimaculoides
ATCATCATCATCGTCATCATCGTCATCATCATCGTCATCATCATCATCGTCAACATCATCATTATCATCACTACCACCATCACCAAACTCTACCATCATTATCATCATCATCATCCGAGTTATCTGCACCCACACCTGAAGAACCACCACCTTCACTATCACCATCATCACCGTCATCATCATCGTCATCATCGTCATCATCATCATCATCACCATCACCATCATCATCATCATCATCATCATCGTCCCCATCATCATCTTCATCATCATCACTATTCACATCAATCTCATCCATTACTACCATCACCACCACCACCACCACCACCACCAACATCCCGACTAGAACCACTACCATCATTATTATCATCATCATTCCCGTTATCTACACCCACACCCGAACAACCACCACCTTCACCATCACCATCATCACCATCATCATCATCGTCACCATCATCATCATTACCATCATCATCGTCGTCACCATCATCATCATTACCATCATCATCGTCACCATCATCATCACCATCATCATCATCATCATCATCATCATCATCATCATCGTTGTCATCGTTGTCGTCACTATTTTCATTCTCATCGTCCGTCACCATCTTCATCATTGCGATCACTATCTTAATCTTTCTCATTAGCATCATTAGAATTTTCGACGATGCAATCTTTACCACTTTCACTAATGTGTTTATTGCTATTATTTTACTGCTTTCCATATCGGCTGTACTTCGGTTCTCTATTTCGGCCTTGGACCCTTTCCAGTAATTCTAAAGTTAGAATATCGTTGAACCTCTACAGCTATCTCTTTGAGTTTAGCTTTCTATCTAATTTTCCAAATGTCTTAACTGCGTCAGCGCAAGTCTATGTCAGCAATTTACCGTCAACACACACACAGACGTTAACATTCACACGTATGTGAATATATATGTATACATAATACAGTTCTATATCTAAGAGATGAGGAATTATGTACATTATTTACATTTGACGGATATTTATCCTCATCTTGTTTGTTGTTAACACAACCTTTCGGCTGATATACCCTCTGGCCTTCATCAGGTGTCCCGGGTAAATTTCGAACCTGGGTTGTCATTCCTAAGTTATTTTTCGATGTTATTATTATTATTATTATTATTATTATTATGGTCACTGCCTGGAATCGAACTAGGAATCTTGGGGTAGCAGGTCGCACTCTTAACCACTTGTTGTTAAGAGAGCGGGGCTACTAACCCCAAGATTCCGAGTTCGATTCCAGGTAGTGACTTGAATAATAATAATAATAATAATAATAATAATAATAATAATAATAATAATAATAATAATAATAATAATAATAATAATAACAACATCAAAAATACTTTAGGAATGAGAACCCAAGTTCGAAATTTCCCCAAGACACTTGATGAAGGTTGCAGGGTATATCAGCCGAAACGTTGTGTTAACAACAAACAAGATGAGGATAAATATCCGTCAATTGTAAATAATGTAAATAATGTATGTATATATAGTTGGAATTTACAGAAAAACAAAAGACGAAGACAGGTGTATAAACAACAAACAGGTGTATTAGTTTAACACTCGGGAATGTGAGAAAGTCTTTTATGTTTGGGAAGGTGAGAAAGTCTTTTATGCTCTTAAATAGAAAGGAGCACGATGAAATAATCAGAGAGAGAATAAAAAAAAAACTTTTGGGGTTAGCGGTCAATTATGGCGGCTGGCTGGACAAAGGTAGTTAGACAGGAGAGCTAGGAAGAAGGGTAGATAATAAAGTACCGGTGATCCCAAAACGAAGGTGCGCGTGCGTGTGCATGCGAGAGTGTGTGTGTGTGTGTGTGCATGTGGATAGGGGCTGGTGACTTTGTCGTGTGTTTGTGTGCGTGTGTGTGTGCGTCTGTAATGTGTGCGTGTGTGTGTGCGTCTGTAATGTGTGGGTGTGTGGATGATGATGTAGGTGCTGGGAAGTGGTCAGTGCTAGTGTATGCAGGGTGGTAGGATGTGGTGTGGTGGTTTGTGGTGTGGTGTGGCATGATGTGGTGGTTGGGTTTGATCCAACAAAGGAGTCCTCGAGTCATCTGCGGCATATAGGAATTCCATTTTCTGATGATTCAACGATTTGTACATGAGTCATTAAATACAACAGCGATCTTGTAAATAATAACAAATAAATTTTTACTTTAAATAATATAACAAAACTTTCATTAAAATCAGCGACGACATTTCCAATAATGTAAAGTAAAAAAAAAAAATAATAATAATAACTAAAAGAAATTTGAGATCGCTAAAAGTCAATAGCGTCAAGAAACCAATATCTTGTTATGTTATTTATCAAGGATTTCCTTCTTTTTTTTATTCTTTTTTTGTTATATTTAGTAAAAATTAACGTTCGTTTTAGAATTCACTGTAGAAAATCATGCTTTAAATATAAAGATATCGCACAATCTACACACGTGGTCTCTCTGACCCTCTGTATATATATATATATATATATATATGTGTGTATGTGTGTGTGTGTGTGTGTGTGTGTGTGTGTATGTGTGTGTGTGTGTGTGTTTATATATATATATATATATATATATATATATATATAAATATATATATATATAAAGGAACTTATTGATTATACGCCCTGCAACTTAGATTTTCGGTAAAATAAGTATCAGATTAAAAAATATGTACTGGGGTCGATTTGTTCGACTAAACCCTTCAAGGCGGTGCCCATCATGGCCGCAATCCAATGACAGAAACAAGTTAAAAAAAGATTATGCGTTAATAAGATCATAATTGTGAAGTTCAGTATACCTTATATACCAATTGATACAGAACCAAATCTATTCGGAGCTGGTTTTACAATACATGTAGTTTCGGGAGTAAGTTGGCCGGTTAGCAGATATTATTGACCAATAATTACTCTATGAAAGAAGTAATGTATTTTAGTTTACATGATATATTAAAAAGTTCATTTTATACCCCGTTCTGAGTTTCTTTAGTTTCTGTGTTTTAATTTTGTTGGTTCATTAAGTTTTCCAGAAACTCAAATGAAAACAAACGAATATATTTCACATGAATTATAGAATACGATATTAAATAAACGTTCAAACAATTGTTAAAAACAACATAGAAACAGCTTCGATGTTTACATCTTCAGTTAACATAAAACATTATTCTGTATATACAATTCTATATTAATGAAACTGAAATTTAATTTCACGAATCAATATTGATATTAACGGATGCAAGTATATCTAATTTCGAGGTTCTACTAATCTAAGCAAAATAAGAAAGTGTGTGGGATTATATTGAGGAGAGAAAATTAGAGAGAGACAAATAGAATCGATGAAGGTGAGAGAATGTGATAGAAAAACACAAATATTGTAACAAGGAGAAGACAAAAGGGACAGAGCAAGATGTAAAACAAGTTCGATGCGGAGCACAAGGAAAGAAAAAGATATTGACAGAAAATTTAAACTCACATTTGTAATAATATACGTGTATGCGCGTGTGTGTATTTATGTATGAGGGTACGTATGAAGAGAATGTATGTACACGTAGATAAACATATGGGCATGTATTTTCGTATATATATATATATATATATATATATTCGAAAACTTATGTACATATAACATTTTTTTTTAATTATTGCGATTCCTTTAATGCGATTTAAGCCATTTGAATGTTCAATTAAGGAGTTGAACAAGAATTTCTGTTAACTTTTATGTTTCTTCGTCAATAGGGCAGGTATTATTTTCTACTCAAAGCACAAGGCCCGAAATTTTGGGGGAGGGGGCCAGTCGATTAGATCCACCCCAGTACGCAACTGATACTTAATTTATCGACTCCGAAATGATGAAAGGCAAAGTCGACCTCGGCGGAATTTGAACCCAGAACGTAGCGACGGGGGAAATACTGCTAAACATTTCGTCCAGCGTGAATAATTAAAATTCTTTTCTACTTTAAGCACAAGGCCTGGATTATGTGGGGAACTGGCTAGTCAATTAGATCGACCCAAGTATGCAACTGGTACTAAATTATCGACCCCGAAAGGATAAAAGGCAAAGTCGACCTCGGCGGAATTTGAATCCAGAACGTAGCGAAGGGGCGAAATAGTGCTAAACATTTCGCCCAGCGTGAATATTTATAATCCTTTCTACTTAACATTTCTTATTTCTTTATTTCCCACAAGAGGCTAAACATAGAGGGGACAAACAAGGACAGACAAAGGGATTAAGTCGATTACATCGACCCCAGTACGTAACTGGTACTTAAATTATCGACCCCGAAAGGATGAAAGGCAAAGTTGACCTCGGCCGAATTTGAACTCAGAACGTAAGGACAGACGAAATACCGCTAAGCATTTCGCCCGGCGTGCTAACGTTTCTGCCAGCTCGCCGCCTTCAAAACAGTAGGTATTAGGTGTACAGAAGACATAGACACACTTTCGACACTTGCACATTTTGACCCAGCAGCACACCTAAGATATAACTCTTGAAGGGTGAGAGATGGTACCAACACCAGGCTGGTAGTTATTTTCAGTCGAGTAAATTGGAGCAACGTGAAATGAACCGATGCACTAGGCATCACCCTGTCGTGCAGGAGCACCGCATCATAGTTATTAAATCGGTGATTTTACAAGAAAATGTGAATTTAGCACAATCTGCTTCACGATAAAATGTACATGAGGACTATTTGTTTCTTGACCCTGAAATTTATTGTAGTGTTATTATTATAGTGAATAATGTACAATCTATGTTATGACTGATTAGGTTTCATTTAACATACTTTTTTCATATTGGTTACAGTAAACACAAAAACTGTTTTAACCTTAAATGAGACGATAGTACCAAAAAAGAAACATGTTTACTGAACCTGTTACAATAAACATACAGGTTAAACAAACCGGTTAGATTAAACAGAGATAATATAATTATCACTAAAATAAACGCTAGGCTCAACCCTAACCAAACCTGAAGGCTAAACCTAAAGGGATTATTTAAACTTTGCAGCTGCATTGCCAGAGTAGTTCTAGAAGATGGGGGATGGGTTGGAAAATTGGTAATGCTGTAAGGGGTGAGTAGAAGGGGTCGGTAGAAGGAACCTTGAGAAAAACATCGAAGTCATGATGCTCGATCAACTAATTCTAAGAATGCATCATCTTGGCACTTGGCAGCTGCTTCCACGTCATCTTCATAGCCTCGGTCTCGAGCGTTAGCAGCCTTCTTTCTGTCTGCCGTATGATTTATAGACAGGCACCAATAGGCAGACAGTCAGGCAGTCAGATACACACGACATAAGCACACACACACATATACAAATAAAAGCGAACGTATTCGGACATTGATATACAGACAGCTGCATATATATTCATATATACAAGCATACATATACACATACATATATACATATATGTATACACACACACACACACACACACACACATATATATATATATATATATATATGCGCACATACACGCACAAATACGTACATCTTCTTGCTTATGTGATTATGTGAAAGTGAAAGCATCAGAGTACATCAATGAATAATAATACAACAATAAACACACATTGAATATGCCTCACATATAATGTACACATGCACCAACAACATATTCATACATATATATGTATGTGTGTGCGTGTGTGTGTGTGTGTGTGTGTGTGTGTGTGTGTG
>NC_068993.1:16030716-16032112 GCF_001194135.2 Octopus bimaculoides
ATATACATGTCTATATACGTTTACAATTTTACAATTTAGAAACACATTACTCATCGTAGCATCTTTCATATGTTATCTATTTCTATCCCCCACCCGCCCTCTTTTTTGCTCCGCATACAAATCTTGATTTGTTTCTCTGCGTTTCTATTTATGGTCGCTGCCAGATACACACACATACGCACTCAAACACACGCGCAAAGGTATATATGAATGTGTATGTATATATATATGAATACATACATGTGTGTGTGTGTGTGTGTGTGTGTGTGTATGTGTGTGTGGATAGCCTGTGGACACAAGTCTAACGTCAAATCTTCATTTCCTGATTTTTAATCTTTCTCTTAACTTCTTATCTTCATATCTCTGTTGCCAATCTCGTCCTTGGGCCGATCTCCATTCATTTATATCATCTGGTATTCTCATATTCATTTCGTTCTTTTATCCACCATCGTCTGAATTCAATTGTAATAATTATTATAAATGCCATTAAGATAATGGTTAAAGAATTCAGATCACAGATTATAAATGTTTCGTTCTTGTATATGGTTAATGAAATTCTTGATGAGAACTGTGTTGTAATATATATTTTGTGGTATCCGGGAGGGTCATTTTACAAATAATAAACACACACTCCGATTGTATTGCAAATCTTTATTTTTTTACTTGTTAAATGGTTAACCATTTTACTATTAAATAATCGATTGTTTCGTTAATCACTCGGTCAACAAATCATTCAGCTAGGTTTTTCAAACCGCTTTCGTTACCATTCGCAACCTCTCATCAGACTGGAGACATACCTAGAATAAAAAGGGCACGTTATTGTTGAGGTCACAAATGGCGACGAATGGACTTTGACAAACCTAAATGATTGACTGATTGCACGATTAATCAAGTAATCAATTAGTTAATTTGTTCACGAGCAAATAATAAAACAAAGAAGTAAAATAGAACCAAAGCGTGTGTTTATTATTGGCATAATGAACCTCCCGACATACAACACATTTTTAAACTTGTACATGATAAGGCATATATAGTTGTATTCTTGAAACTATTCCTGTGTTTCTTGTACAAAATGGTGAAAAATCTTTAGGATTTTGTGATTTTTTTCACGCGTTTCCTTATTTTCATTTGCTTTTTAAAAATCTTTGTTCACATGTAATCCCAGTCAATGCATTTTTATGAATGAATTAAGACTTTACTCTTGGATTTGCTTCTATCATTTAACTGCGACCATGCTGGAGCGTTGTGCTGAGTGACGTCAGCGCTAAACTTTTAAATCTGTACTTATCTTACCAATAGTGCAACTTAGGCTGAATCGCGAGAGATAATCAACGCATTAAACGCAGACAAAAGCACATTGTACAAGTGCTGTGTGCGTGTGTGTGTGTGCGCTCGT
>NC_068993.1:16032353-16033236 GCF_001194135.2 Octopus bimaculoides
GAGTAACGCTGGTAGTATACCTTTGCCACGGTGGATAATATAAGGAAATATTTTATACTGTATGATAATTATAATTTTATAATTTGGTGGTGGTGGTTGTGGTGGTGGAGGGGGAGGGTAAAGAAGAAGAAGAAGAAGAAGAAGAAGAAGAAGATGATGATGATGATGATGATGATGATAAAGAAGAAGAAGAAGAAGAAGAAGAAGAAGAAGAAGAAGAAGAAGAAGAAGAAGAAGAAGAAGATGCTTTCTAATCGATGTATCAATGCGAACAGATAACAGTGTTTCTGTAAAAGAAACGGAGAAACTTTCAAAATACAGAGATCTTGAAATAGAGGTAACTCGAATGTACAGCCTAAAAACAGAAACAATTCCAATAACAGTAGGCGCATTATGTATGATGAAAACAAAATCATTCAGACAAATACATAACACAAACACCAGGACTTACAAAGCATATATAGCATAGATAAAATAGCACTAGTAGGCAGGCACCACACACATTCTACATAAAACACGTTCAATACAGTGAAAATAAGAGTACCACAACAAACCACAGCACATACCCAAGGCACACAGAGCTGCGCTCGGTAGTGCAGTGAAAGCACGTGATAAAAATTAGACTACTGAATAATAATAATAATAATAATAATAATAATAATAATAATAATAATAATAATAATAATAAAAACTATTATAAAATAACCACCATAGGACTGCAAAAATACCTACTCCAGAAGCAAGGGAAACTAATACAAATAGCCACAAAACACGAGCAAAACAAAAAACTGTTTTCAGTATTTAAGGAAGCTGACAAATACAAACAAGAAATCAATCTACCTAACAAATACGAAGAAGAAGAAGAAGAAACAACAAAAGCTAT
>NC_068993.1:16034572-16037672 GCF_001194135.2 Octopus bimaculoides
TGATAAAAACATTGTGTATTTTGAAATTGCATTAAGGACACTATTTTGAAGAAACGTTTTATTCTTCTTTTTCTTCTTCTTCTTTATCTTCTTAATATTATTATTATTATTATTATTATTATTATCAATATTTATATTTTTGTTGTTGTTGTCATTGCGTTCTTTCTTCTTATTGTTGTTCTTTTTCTTCGTTTTATTTATCTTCTATTTCTTCTTCTTCTTCGTCTTTTTCTTTATCTTCTATTTCTTCTTCTTCTCTTTCTTCTTGTTCTTCTTCTTCTTCTTCTTATTATTATTATTATTATTATTATTATTATTATTATTATTATTATTATTATTATCATTTATTGTTTCGAATATTTATTCTCTTAAACCCAGGGTGACATTTCTATATTTCCATCCCCGCCTTCCTCACCTTATATGGAATGATATCTATTGGAATGATAGAATTATTGGTGGTAGTGTTTGATATTAACAGCAGCGAATCATAGGATTGGTTCATTGCATCTTCTGTCTTTGATATCGTGATTCTGGATTATATAATCATAACCGTTGGTGTCTATGTTAAGCTATGTTATCAGAATATGATATTTGAATTTTATAGTTGGATACCAAAAATCGATTCCATAAGTTGTCTGGTTTTATGGGGTATTGTGTAGATAAGAATGGCATTGTAGAATTATGTATAGTGATGTGCCGCAATAATCCGCAGGCTAACGTTATGTTCGATAGCGTAAAGGACATTTTGAAACTTGTTGTATACGATGCAAAAATTAGACATGTTACGTCAGTAGATTCCTCTTTCTCGTAATTCAGCTTCTGTATGTATATCAATACATGTAATCGAAACACTACCAGCGCTTCCTCTCTGTATCCATGACACTATGGAGTTGTAATTCCTACTTCATGCCATCGTCTTACTCTATCCATTTCTCTGAAGCAACGAAACAGAATGAGACAACCAGTCCCTAATATATCCTTGGCACGCTCCTTTGTCGGAATATTTAACTTTGTACCAAGCAGAATCGGGCTCTTAAACTTGTTTGGTAAATCTTCTTGGTTCGGGTAGTTCTTCACCAGCATCACCACCACTCCTCGGTTCAAGAAACCCCAGTATTAATTTGTTTGTTGGTCTATACTTTCAGTGCTATGTCGAGCTGGCAAAATGGTTAATACGCCGGGCATAATGCTTAAGCAATCACTCGACTATCTCGGGTGTGACGTTCCAACAAAGAGTGATTTTATCAGGTAGAAGAAAATATCATCTTCTCTTCCTATTGTATCACTGTCTTACAATATACCCCACTACAATGGATTTTAGCTGGTTTCGGTATTTAAGAAAAGAAATTCTATATGGCCACTTTAGTAACGACCATATTTATGCCTTTCAGTTGTAAATTGCGAATAGCCCACCTTAATAATTTACAATTCTCACATCACCGTTTTCGGAATCAATCAATGTTCACGTTCATTACTTGCTCATACATAGGTTAAGGTTGGTGTGTCGATAGGCTACCCAGAAAACCCTCTTGTATCTATCCTCTAAGAAAGAGGTAATTCACAGCACATTAGTAACTATCCAATTTTTAATTTATATGTGTGTAACTACGTCTATCTATGTTTGTGTGCACGTGTGCTCAATTCTATTTTAATTTTTTTATGGAAGGAGCTACTTTCTAACGAAGCTACAAAGCTCCGTCATTTGAATATAGATTCAAGCAAATTCATATTTTTAACTTGAGAAACGGTTTACATATTTTTATTGTTCCCCTTGTAGACTGCGTTCGTAATGTGCGAATTACCTTATGGTGGCGAGGTGGCAGAAAAGTTAGCACGCCGGGCGAAATGCCTATTTCGTTTGTCTTTACATTCTGAGTTCAAATTCCACCGAGGTCGACTTTGCTTTTCATTCTTTCGGGGTCTATAAATTAAGTACCAGTTGAGGTCGATCTAATCGACTGGCCCCCTTCCCAAAAAATTTCGGGCCTTGTGCCTAGTGTAGAAAAGAATGTGCAAATTAGCTAGCTGTTTTCTTTTTCTTAAAACCTTAGCTTTGCCAAATTATCACTTACTCAGAAAACCGAGTGCACCAGTTATTATTGGCGATATAAAAATATAATTTGGGTACAAATCCCAGGGGTTTCGAAGCAGTTGTCCTTAGATATCCTCTTTCTCTCTGATTTTCGAAGAGTTATTCATATCAGCCGGGTATGTGTGTGTGTGTGTATGCATGCGTCTCTCACGCGCACTTGCGTGTTCAGTCTATTGCCAACGCTGGGTAACCAAAAACATTATGCTTTAAAAAAATTCCTTATAGTCTCCACACAGTCTTCGTTGGTTAGGAAGCAGTTCTTTATTCCCTTTTCTTTTTCTTTGTCTCCTTTTTCGCTGTTATTATACCTTTTATACAATTCTTCGACAACAGACACTGGTTCAGTACTGCTATGACAAAATATTCAGTTTTATTCTTTAAAGCTCAACAACGGAGTCTCTGATCTGGTTTTTGCAACTAAGTCTTTGATATTTAGACCCTGACAATATAGCCGTATTTTATTTTTTATTCCTGTCGACTCTCAAGGTTTCCCTTTTATATCTTTATACATTATCCTTTATGTTATCCTTTATGTTATTGATTCTCAACTGTTATTATTGTTATTATTGCTATTATTATTATTGTTGTTGTTGTTGTGGTTGTTATTATTATTATCATCGCCATTATTATTGTTGTTATTGCTGGTGTTATTATTATTATCATTATTATTATTATTATTATTATTATTATTATTATTGTTATTATTATTATTATTATTATTATTATCATTATTATTATTATTATTATTATTATTATTATTATTATTATTATTATTATTATTATTATTATCGTCATTATTATTGCATCTTTATTAACGTGTCCTTTTTCTTTTGTTGATCTCAGCCTTTCGCTTGATGTAAATCCCACCACTGTTTTTGTTTTTGTTGTTTTTTTTTTGTTTTGTTTGTTCTTTTGTGTTTCATCGTAGAATTGTACCCAAAGTTTTGTACACTTGTGGCCAATAAAAGAAATTATCGTCATTATTAACGAGTAGTAGGAGGCGGAGGA
>NC_068993.1:16040600-16042077 GCF_001194135.2 Octopus bimaculoides
TTCCGATCTTATATATAAACATACATATATTTGTGTGTGTGCGTATGGATGTATAGACACACACATACACATATATATATGTATATATATGTATACATATACACACTTACACGTGTGTGTGTTTATACATAACACGCAAACAGACACACGGCTCGCTCAAATTTTTATGTGTGCGTTTTTACAGCTTTTTGATCTTCTTGTCTATAGAAATGGTAAAAAAAACTGAAAAAGAAAACAACAAAACACACACAAAAAAAACGAAAGCAACATACACTAAAGAAAAAAAAATAAACACTAAGAAGCAAAAGAAGAAGAAAAGGGAAGAACGGAAACAAAAGATGAAGAAGAAAGGTGCAATAAAGTTCTTTATGGTTGAATTTAAAGTCAGTTTAATGAGATTCCTCTGCAGACTAATAAATTAGTGACGTAATAACAAAGTCGAAACTATCTCAATTTTCTAACTACTACTACTACTACTACTACTACTACTACTACTACTACTACTACTACTACTACTACTAACACTGCTGCTGCCCTTGCAGTTTCTAATACTACAATTGTTCCTAATGCTTCTGCAGTTATTACTCTCGTTATAGCTGTCACCTTCAACATTATAGCAGCCATGATTATCATCATTATTAATATCGTTATTAAAGGATTATTGTCATCATCGCCATCATCATTGTCATCATCAGCAGCAGCAGCATCATCATAACAATGGTCGTGATGATCAGCATATCATCATTTGTTACTGATCTTCGATAATGATATGGAAATAATAAAACAATATATATATTATGAGCATGCTTTACTAACCGTAAACTTGATTTAAGTTTTTTTACAGGAAACGGAAATGACACAATCCAAGCTTCGCTGAATGACTACTAGATTAACGGTTTCAAATCTTTCAGCAAGGCTAACAAACTGTATGGGGTTGGGATCATATCAACCTCAGCGGTCAACTGGCATTTAATTTGTCTAGTCGGAAAGGATGAGAGATAAAGTTGTCCCCGACAGAACATGACGTCAGAACACAAAGATGCCGGAGAAATGCGGCTAAGTATTTTGTCGGCGGGCTAATGAGTCTGCCCGCTCGCTGCCTTAATAATAATAATAATAATAATAGTAGTAGTAATTATAATAATAATAATAATAATAATAATAATAATAATAATAATAGTTACAGAGTATCTCAACAGGCATGATAGAGCTGCACAATATATTCACTGGGTAATATGCAAAAACCTGGACTTGCCCCATGATAAAAACTGGTGGGAACACAAACCACCCCCAGTACTTGAAAATGATCACATTGCACTCCTCTGGAACTTCACCATTCAAACTGACAGAAAGATAGACGCAAATAGGCCAGACATCATACTGAAAGACTTCAGACAAAAATCATGCCTCCTCATTGATATGACTGTCCCAATTGATATAAACGTATCTGTCAAGACCTACCAAAAACTGAGCAAAT
>NC_068993.1:16044477-16052946 GCF_001194135.2 Octopus bimaculoides
GAAGAAGAAGAAGAAGAAGAAGAAGAAGAAGAAGAAGAAGAAGAAGAAGAAGAAGAAGAAGAAGAAGAAGAAGAAGAAGAAGAAGAAGAAGAAGAATTACGCAACAAGGGACTACACAGTCAATTCCATGTGGCCACAACGGAAGCTGCTGGGAAAAATAGGTGGGATTGGTTGGTGAAATGAACTCTAGAAAGAGAGACCGAGAGCACTATATCGGCAGCACAAGACCAAGCTTTGGCCACGAACTGGACGGTCAACCTTAGGAATAAGCAAGGGACTCCGCTGAGCCACATCTACAATAGAGTGGATGAAACGATTGCCCATATCAAGAACGAATTCCTGGACTTGCCCAAAACCACTACTAGGTGTGGCGACACGTCCAGGTAGCGAAAGTGCTCCACTGGAAGCTGTGAGAAATGTTGGGGTTAGAGAGAGGCAAGACGTGGTATGAGCACAAACTGCAGAGAGTGGAGGATTCTGAGACTGGCAAAATCCTCTGGGATTTCCGAATCCAAACAGATCAGGTGCTATATCGTAACAGAATGGACCTAATGGTGCTCGACAAGATTCACATGTGCCATATAGTTGACATTGCATGCCCCTTTTACCCACAAATAGTCAAGAAGGAAGGCGAAAATATAGAAACAACCATCTTAAGTACGAAACAGCCCGGCTATGGAAATAAAGAAGGTGAAGATAGTACCAACTATTGTTGGGCCCATGGGGACAGTATCAGAAGGCATTAAGAGGAATATAACAGAAATTGGAATAGAGTGTCCAGTAGAACTGTTACAAAAGGTTTTCCTCCTTCGCACGGTCAGATTAATCAGGAAAGTATGAGATGACTGAAAAGAGCGAATAACATGGCACCGTAGGCGGAATAGCATGGTACCGTAGTAAGCCTGCTTCGCATGCAAGACCCCAAGAGCTCTAACAATACCTTTGATAAAGAGATAATGATAATAATAATGTTTTCAAAGTTTGTCACAGGGGCAACAATTTGGAAGGAGGGGATAAGTCGATTACATCGACCCCAGTGTTTTCCTGATATTTAATTTATCGACCCGGAAAGGATGAAAGGCAAAGTCGACCTCGGCGGAATTTCAGAAAGTAAAGAGATCGCTAAGCATTTCGTCCACCGTGCTAACGACCCTACCAGCTCGTCGCCTTAATAATAATCATAATAATTTCGTTTGTCAGTTGCTGTTTCACCTTAACCAGTTGAGCATGTCCCTAAGTACTGGAATACTTTAGCGTCTTCAGATTATAATCTCTTCGGCTCCATGAAAGAGGGTTTGAGAGGCAAACATTATTCCAGTGACGAGGAAGTGAAAACTGTAGTGAAGATGTAGCTGAAAGAACAGTCAACAGAATTTTACGGGGCAAGGATACATGCTCTCATTCGAAGGTGGAACATTGCTATTGAGAGAAACAATGACTATGTTGAGAAATAGAGATGTGATCCACAGAAGACCAGCTTCATTTTGATGTATGATACATGTTCCTGTGTTGGTAATTATACCTGTCCTAAACAAAATGACATTACTTTTTGACTCACCCTCGTATATTTGAACTCAGTATGTAAAGAGCTGTAGGGAATACTGCAAATCGTTTTGTCCCATGCTCTAATGATTCTGGCTTAAATAACTTCCAGTTTAGGCGCAAAATCAGCAATTTTGATGAGATGGTATTAGTGCTTCTCTACATTAATCGTTGATCCTGTCATCGCCTCACGCTTGTTTAGAAAACGAGCCAACCACACCGCCATCTGTTACTGTTAAAGATTTACCAATCTGTAATTGTTAAAGGCTTGCCAATCTTTTACTGTTAAAGTCTTAGTTCGCATGCCTTGGTCAGCGAGCCTATCGAACGGTTTTTGTCCCTCCATGCATTAGACGCTAAACACTGACTTCGACCGGTCTGGTTGATGAACCTTCTGCAAAAGAATAGAATCTGGAAACGAGTTTGTTGTTGCCATTATTATTTATGGTGCCTTATGTCATAAATTCATTATAGTTTCTTGTAAATAAATGCATTCTGCTAAGGAATTGTGTTTTCTTTCTTATTATTTTTCTCATATCTGTAAAAACAGGTTTGTCTTCGTGAGAATGTTTTCTTTTTTAAAAAAATATGCAAGTTTTAAACGCTGTAGACATTTACTTTGTTTACGAGTGATAGATGTGAAAAAAAAATTCTTTCGGAAATTAAAATGTTTTTCACCAAGCGAAACTTATTAAAACAAAATTTAATTTCCACCTTTCTATTTTCGAATACATCATTAAAAAAGTATATTTTTCGCATACTAGTAATCCATAGTATGAGAGAATCGGAGGAAATACGTCCGAATATCTCATAGCAGGTAACATAAAAACAGTAGCAACAACAACATTAATAATAATCTTTCTACTATAGACATAAGGCCTGAAGTTTTATGAGAGGGTGATAACATCAACTGCAACACTTATGTTATCGATCTCTAAAGGATGTAAAGCTAAGTCGACCTCAGCTGAACAACAACAATAATAATAATAATGGTTACAAATTTTGGGAGAAGGCCAGCAATTTCGGGGAGAGAGACTGAATTGATTACATCGACCCCAGTATTTAATAGATACTTATTTTATCGACCCCAGAAGGATGATGTCATCCTCGGCGGAATTTGACCTCAGAACGTAAAGATGGAGGAAATGCCGTTAAGCATTTTGCCCAGCAAGGTAACGATTCTGCCAGCTCACCTGTTTTTCCACATCTAGCACTACCAAATTACCTTCTGGGTCCAGGAAGCTGACCCTTATCTTGGGATTCACACCTTTCCAGAACAACACCACAGTTCATTCCCTATTCCCAGTTGATATGACGATCAGTAAATCTCGTATATACTGACAATTGGAATGAAAGTTTGCCAGCTGGAAGGACCGGTCTCACTGATAGCCACGGTGTCTATACTTAATGACCTTAAGTCAGTGTGTAGGTAGCCTTGTTTCCAAGGCAACCCCAGGTCACGTGTATTTATATTGCCTATTCTGAGCAAGGCCATGTTTGTCATAGAGAATCACTTACCCTATTTCTGTGGAGAATCAGGTGTTCTGTCCTTCTGGTTATTTATAGGCGTCTCTAAAAGTATTTCTTTGTAGATTCTTAAACTTATGGCTTCGCGGAAATCTATTTCTTTGGGATATTTTTACTTTCAGTTTGCTTTAAGTTTGTTCAGATTTTTCTTTTTATAATTGTTATGTAAATAGGAATGTTATGCGAAGGTTCCACGTATTATTTAGAGTAATGTCTGTGCGTGTTTGAATATGTTTTAAGTTCTTGTTTATATCTAAAGCCATGTAATTGATGTTGCCTTAGGGATGTTATTCATGTTGTTGGTCTGGATTGCTAGGTTTTCGTTTGTTGAGTTATTTGTAATATTGATAGAATTTATAGTTTCTGAGATATTTGTAGTTGTATTGCTGTAAAGTTCTTGGGTGTGTGATGATTTGGTGATTTCTGTGTCTACTTCTCCAGTCTCCTCGTATTTAATCTTGTACCACGCTTTTTATTAAATAATATTTTTTTCTTTAATCACCAGGATTCAATCTCTTGGTTTTCCCACACTGCTTTCCTCACTAAACGAATTTTCACCGTGGTAGGGGCAGAAATATGTCTGCACAGTCGTGCATTTCTAAGCTGGTTGTTCGGGTCGATTGGTGTAGGTGAAGCTTTTTTCGTGTGCGATGGCGCAGCTTATGTTTTTGTTTTTCTAGGATGATGTACCCTTGCTTGCTGCTGGCGTTATTAGATGAATCTCCCTTGATGCTGCTATTGTTTTAGACGCCGGTGATTTTGGCACTGATGCTGTTTGTGTTGTCGTTGGTGGTGCTGCTGATGTTGCTTCTAATTCTGGTGTTTTTGTTACTGTGTTAGAAGTGTCGTTATCAACAGGGCTTTTCTTTTTCTCTGCATGCAGTAGAAAGCCTTTAAGTGGTTTGTCTTGCCCCAAATGTGGCATCTCGGTTTTTTTTTACTTTGCCTGCTACGAATAGCTGTATACCATTATGGAGGTTGATCAGGTCATGATAGCTTCGATACTGTTCTGATCAGTCTGCATTCCGTGCCTGACCTACTAGCGTTCTTGTTGCTTTTTTCATGTCATTGCTCTCTTTTATTTTTCCTGTTATGGCGATAGTGGTGTTGAAATTTTAGCAGCGGAAAATTAGCTTCATAATTTTCCCGTGCTTTGTTGTTACTGTTATTGTCGTTGTTGTTATTACTGTTGTTACTGCTTCTACTACTACTACTACTACTACTACTACTACTACTACTACTACTACTACTACTGCCCCTGCTACTGCTGCTGCTGCTACTGCTGCTGCTGCTGTCACTTATTTTTACAATTCCACTGTTCCGTTCTGTTGATAGCTGGCTCTTCTTTTCATTGGAAGAACAATCTTACGGAAGCGTTGTATAACGTTTCAACAGACGAACAAACAAAATAATAATAATAATAATAATAATAATAATAATAATAATAATAATAATAATAATAATAAGTCTTTCTACTACAGGCACAAGGCCTGAAATTTGGAAGAGGATGATAGTCGATTAAATTGACCCCAGTACTCAGCAGGTACTTATTTTATCGACCCCGAAAGGCTGAAAGGCAAAGTGAACCGCGGCGGAACTCTGCGAATAGTGATAATAATAAGAACAATGGTGTTGATGATGGTCATCATATCTTTTCTTTGCCCCTGGGTTATCAGATGAGATGAACATTATAAGGACAGTTTATTAGAATTTGTGTGGAGCTTTGCATAATAAGTGAGAGGAAGAAAGGAAGAGACAGCTGAAATGAGATAAAAGGATACATAGCCTTCAGAATATATGAGCACATATATTATGCATACATACTAATATAAGAGAACTTCCAACAAGGGCCCCTCAGAGAACTCCACAAATCTATAATGGCACTTTGTCGTGGTGTGAAAGATGGCTTACAGCAAATATTCTGCTCAGTACTACAGATTTGCTTGTCAGTTCTTGACCTTAGCCACTTGAGCATGTCCCTTAGGGGCTGATAATATGAACATCTCTGATCATGAGCAGAAGTAATCGGGGAGCATCATAGCCATGTGATGAAAGGGATTATTTAAGGTTTGAATAATTTACCTCTGGAAACATAGGTGTTTCGTTCATCATCCTTAAACGAACCTTATTGAAGGACATTTTGTGCGGGATGAGTTGCTCGACTTGAAGAAAATTCTAACTGGACCCCACTTGCAAGGTCATGCGCTGTTTATCTTAATATGAGATCACCATGTCGCGCACATATGGTTATGATGCATGTGCTTGGTGTACCCTTATCAGACGTGTAGTCATGACGGGTATACTGGGCTTCGTATATTTTACCTCAGTGTCACTTTGATGGCATGCACTGCTCTCTCACTCAATCATAATAATAATAATGATAATAATGATAATAATGATAATAATAATGGCAGTTTTGTGTGATAAATCATTCTCATTTTCTTTTATTTGGCTGTTGTTTACGCTCTGTTAATAATTTTGTTGTCCGTAGTAATGCTCTAGTTGAACTTGATGTCAGAAATGTTGTTGTTGACAGTTTTGTCTCCTGGGTCTAAGTTTATTCTACTTAGCTGTCTTATCTAATTAATTTAGTTTTTCAAAATTTGTATTTTCGTTTATTTTTTATCATTTTTTATTAATGGTTTCTCTTTTTGTTTTTTAGGGTTGTTTTTTTTTTTTCGTAATCTCTATTATATTAAACGCGAATTCGCCGTCTGACTCCGGTCAACTGAGGCGAGTTTCCAAATTTTCATGTCAGTAATTTGCTGCCAGTCATGTCTATATTCTTGTGTCTCTGTTTTTTATGTCTCTACCTGCATATATGTGTTTATGTGTGAGTGTATATCATTTTGTGTGTCAGTGTGTGTGTGTGTGTGTTTTGTAAACTAAACGAACAAACCGAAGCAGCAGTAATGTGCTGTAAACAGCATGTCAGTCAGCCCGTAGCTGTTCACTGCTGTATGCGTTTGTGTGTCCGATAACTAATTCAACTGAAAAAATGTGAAGGGGTAGAAGGGAAAGAGTGAGACTGCTGTCTGTTTATGTTTATTTGCTTTAAACGGTTTAGTACGTTCCAACTTCTGGCCAACTGACGTCATGTCTTCTCACGTTGTCTTTTCTGCTCTACTGCAATGGCATCTGCTTCTTAGAATTGGAGAATCGAGTAACACTTACAGTCAGATACTCACAACTCTTTCCTTTCTTCTTCTCTCCTCACCCCTATTCGGTACTATCTAAGCTAGAACCCGTACCAATATCTATTTTTCTGTCCAATCTGTCTGGAGGAACCCAGAGGGAAAACCTCGGAAAAATAATCTTCGTCTCCATGCTATTTAATTCCTGCATCCATCAATGTACATTTGTTCAAAAAGGTCATCGGCCGTGTCAAACTCATTGGTCTTCAGTTATGACAGCAATGCGTAGATTCCATTTATTTGCTATTATTTTCCGTAGTCTGGACAAAAAGGCAAACCTTTTAATGTGTTTAATCTAGAAGCAAGTCCTTTGCGGGCCCTTCGAGAATGGGGAGCCTGATGCCGTTAAAGTTCCTTTTAAACTGTTGTAAGTAGGAAATAAACGAGCAGGAAGAAGACTTCAAAGGGATGACGTTCGGAGGAGGAAGAACTGGAAATGGTGACAGTGCGGGGCTAGAAGTGTTAGATGCTATATGCAAGACAACATGCTATTTGATAAGTAGTTAGATGCTATATGCAAGACAATATGCGGTTTGATAAATAGTTTGACTATGTTTGAGTAGCGGAAGTATAAAATCAGCTTGCTCTAAGAAACAGAGATCATTATATAAGAGACTATAAAATGTATTTTTAAAAAAATAGAAAAAACATAAAACACACGGTTTCGATAGTTTATGAAAGTTTGGCAAAAACTTTAAGTGTTTTAAGCAATGCACGATATTACGGAAACTTCAGTGATGCATGAAATTGCGACCTATGCGCCGTGACTAAATGTGACAAGAGTTAATCCAATTACCTCCTTTGTCGGTGACTGAGTTTAGTGCAGTTTTAATATCACATTGTATAATTAATTCCCTCATTTATAGATTCCGATTAATCTTCTTTAAATATAATGAGTTGTAGTAAGAGCTTAAAATCGATAAAGCACCAGTATGGCGGACTGATGGCTGTAAGTGTTCCTATTTCGATGTTCTTGCTGTTTCCGAAACAGTAACTATGACAAATATGAGTAACTCAGTATTTCGCTATATTTAGATACCAGAACGTTGTTTCGATCACGCTGGAAATGCAAAATGGTAGTAGACCTAACTTGCAATAAAGTATGTTCAAGGAGATATTTACAGATGAATGTCGTTGACATCTTGGATGTCTTTAACAGAAATCAGTCTTCCAAATATTCGAGCCAGGTCTGTCTTCTACCTGTCCCGAAACCCTGCAAAAAGATCATGGGCACTGTCTCTTCTCTTGACCATAAGGTAAAAAAAAAACACTCACATATGCATCTGAGTAACTTACAATGGTAGTATATTGTTTTGAAACTTTATGAGTAGCGTTGAAATTCAGGTAAAATATATTGCATTTTCTTATCATCCAGGTTGTCATATTTAAACAGAGGTTAGTCCTGTTAGAGCACCATTTTTGCGTAATTTAGAAGACCACTTATTCACCGCATCCTGTATATATATTTCTTGACTACTTAGAGTGTAAAGTACAATATTGATAATAAAGATAATGATGAGTTTGAACATTCAAAGTTATGATTCGTTTCCAGTTAATTTATTCATAATAACTGTCAGATGGGTGTTTGGATCGCATTAACAGCATATTGTTGCATATTTGTATGCAGCGATTCATGCATTGGATGGGAGCTAAAGAAAATTTACCAAAAAGACGCACCATCTGAAGGAAACAGCCTTGGCATTTTACTAAGAGAAATTCAGTACCTGCCTGGATATTATGTCCCTCCTCTTACTATATATACATGTATATATATGCATATATGCATGTATGTATGTATGTATATATATATATGTATATGTATATGTATATATGTATATATATATATATAGGAAATAAAAATAAGAAAATAAAAATAAATCAATTAATAATTATAGTTATTAATTACAAAAATAGAAACAGTCTCCCTGACAGCTGTTTCGCTTCAGACTTTAGATATTTCAACATTAATTGATTTATTTCTATTTTCTTTTTTTTTTTCTTAAATAACTATAAACCTCGGTTTATTTGTTTACCTATTTTTGAATATTAATTTTAATATTCAAAATACTAGTAGGTAATAAACCAGTAAATACTTTGGATATTATTATCCCTTAATGAGGCTTATTACAGCTGTAATTGAACTTTTATATACATACACACACACGCACACACACTAACACACACACGCACGCACACACACACACAT
>NC_068993.1:16054115-16057351 GCF_001194135.2 Octopus bimaculoides
TATATACTTGCATGTATGCATGTATGCATGTATACATTTACGTATGGTGTTCTTTATCTCAGTTCTTTCCATTTGGCTACCAGCTAGAATGTTATTAGGGTAGAACGTTTTAACGTATCTTCCATGCTCTGCTTTCTTTTGTTTCGACTTCAGTGTGTTTCAATTACCACATTCTACATGATAGCTAGCCATTTACTAATAACAGTTAAAGAAATACTGTTGAAAGAAAAGACAGGGAGAGAGAGAAAAAATACCAACTGAAAAAGAATAGATAAAAATATAATAACAAACAAATGAGCAAAAAAAAGAGAAAAAAAATGAAGTAAACGCATTACTTAAGACAAAATATCTACAAAGACAATGTTTGAACAGTTGAAAACAAGAAAACGCTTATCCATTTTAGATAAGACGAAAAATAAGATGTAAACAAGTTATCTGATACCCTATGTTGTATTATTAATATTCTGACAAGTTTTCTCTCTTCTTTCCATTGGAAATCGATGAAATCCCTAAAGAGATGAAACAAGGTGAAAGAAAGGAAAGGAAAGAAGAAGAAGAAGAAGAAGAAGAAGAAGAAGAAGAAGAAGAAGAAGAAGAAGAAGAAGAAGAAGAAGAAGAAGAAGAAGAAGAAGAAGAAGAAGAAGAAGAAGAAGAAGAAGAAGAAGAAATTCTTAAGAAAACATCTTCTTTACCCACCACAACAAAAGAAAGACGCAACATTTTGTTATTGTTATTATTATTTTTATTTTTATTACATTTTCTTCTTCTGAAAGCTAGAAGAGTGATAAACACCTATATTACCAATTTCAAAAGCAATAAATAAGTAAATAAATAAATAATCGTATAATGTTTTGTTGTTGTTGCTTTAAAAAAATATATCAGAATTAACACGAATGAGTAAGGAAAAAAAAGAGCAATGAATTGTAAATATTATTAATATAATAGAATAAAAAAAATGTTGGCAATAAACGAGGAAGTTAATACATGAGACACAGTCGTGAACATGTTATATAGATGGTGGTGTTGTAAATAGAAAGTTAGGAGACTAAAATAATTTTGTAAACAATATTGATTTTATACTTTGGCACAAGGCCGTTGATTCAGCCAGTAGAGATACTGAGCCGATGGAATCGACCAGATTGAACAACTGGGAGAGTCTCGAGTTAACACAAAAATATTGTTATGGTCCCTCGACCAGTTAGATATAGCTGCTAAATGCTCCATAAATTAGACTGATCTTTTTTTTTTTCGAGTTTTAAGACGCGTAATGATAGCTGGCCGTTTACTATGGTGTATAAGTGATCGAGATCTCGATAGTCTCCTTGAATAGGGCGTCGGTCCGTTGCAGGTTGAAGGCCAGTGATTATGAAGGAAGGGTATACGTCGATTACATTGACACCAGTACTTGACTGGTTATAATTTTAGAGACCCCAGAGAAGATGAAAGATTAACCTATTTCTCAGTCGAAACAGATATTGTTCGCCTTAGCACAAAACATCCGGGGTTATTCACTGGTTAGTCACCGAGGAGAACAAACAAGGCCGAAACAGAATGTCATACGATCTGCAGATGATAATCTGAGAGAGATTCTGTTATTTTCAATCACAAGTTTATTTGAGAAGTTTCTCTGAAAAGAAATATTACACATAGCGTGTAACATGTTTGTATATACATCATTATCATCATCATGTTAATAATAATAATGATAATAATAATAATAATAACAATTTCTACTAAAGGCACAAAGACTGAAACTTGGAGGAGATGTTAGTTTATTTCATGGACTGCAGTACTCAACTGGTAGTTAATTTATCGGCCCTGAATGAATGAAAGGCAAAGTCGACCTCGGTGAGGTTTGAACTCAGAACGTAGCGACGGGCGAAATACTTGGTAGTATTTCGTCCGCCGCGCTAACGATTCTGCTAGCTCACCGCCTTAAATAATGATATAATAATAGTGAATTTATGTATAATACCCAGGATGAATACCATGATGGAAGAGCAGCAACTGCAGTTGCGAAGAACGTGAAATTAAAGGTAAAGCAAAATGCAATTGAACAGTTGGGGAAAAAAACCTCTGCATTGCAAATATGTGGGCCATAGCAAGCAAACTGATGTAGACCAGAAGCACACCCATCATTGGCTACGGAGCTCAGGGCTAAAGGCAGAGAGTGAAGGCTTTATCTTGGCTGCCCAAAATCAGAGCCTATTGACACGAAACTATCAAGCCAATGTGATGAAAAATTGTGTAGACTCAAAGAGCCGATACTGCAATGATGGGATTGAAACAGAAGACAACATAATTTCTGGATATAAGGTTTTAGCACCTGTAGAGTACAAATCAAGACATGACAGAGTTGATCCGTATCTTACCCTGCTTCTTACCTCACAGCCATGCCTTATGAAATATATATATAATTAGGATACTAAAATGTACCAAATTTGTTTGTCCATGTCTGTGTGATGATATTTACTAGTGAATGACTTACAAGTAGAAAAAATAAGGGAAGATAATTGGTTATCGTTATTATTCTTATTGTTGTGGGCAAGGGAGGTAACTGTTCAGCTTTTGATAAGGAGAGGGGAATATATATGTACACTTAAAGAAAAAGGGTTTCGAAAATCTTGTTTAGTGAGGCGCTTTATGTACAGTGATGTAATCGTGAATTGAAATATGTAAAAAGATAAAAGTTTGTTATGCGTGCATATTAAGACGTGTTCTGTATTTTTCAATGAAAAAAGTTTCTTTATTTAAACGTTCTTGTGATGAAACTGTGTCTTTGCACTAGCAGAAGGGGAAGACTGTGAAACTTTGTTTGATGTTATCTGCACATTTTTCTATATGTTCACTGAGAGGAATTTTCCTGTATTGCGGGAAGCGGATTTGCTCCTTATGTAGAGTGTTTCTCCGTCTCAAGGTCGTACTCGTCTGTCCAATATATAATTAGGGTACTAAGAAGCAACAGATTTTGCTAAAAATAAGAGTTATAAAAACTCTGAAACCACAGTGAATGTACCAGTATTGTTACGAGTAGATTTGGCTGAAGAAAATCAACTGCCATTCCTTATGCAATATTGCAGAGATACGACACAATTGCTATTCATGGCTGCAAAAATTTAGTGTTGATTACTGCGGCCGCTATTTTTAGCAAAGCTGGTGCTTCCTAGTACACTGTTTCTCTCTCTCTCTCTCTCTCTCTCTCTCTCTCTCTCTATATATATATATATATATATATA
>NC_068993.1:16058192-16061809 GCF_001194135.2 Octopus bimaculoides
AAGGGGAGGAGGTAGAAGAGGAGGAAGAAGTGGAGGAGGGAGAAGAGGAGGGGGTAGAAGAGGAGGAAGAAGAGGAGGAAGAAGAGGAAGAAGAGGAGGAAGAAGAGGAGGAAGAAGAGGAGGAAGAAGAGGAGGAGGTGGACGGGGAGAAGCAGCAGTGGCTGTAGTGATAGTGATGATGGTTTTGGTGGTGGTGGTAGTGATGGTGGTGATAATGGTGTTCTTGGTAGTAGTATTTGTTGTAGTTATGGTACTAGTAGAAGTAGTAGTAGTAGTAGTAGTAGTAGTAGTAGTAGTAGTAGTAGTAGTAGTGGTGGTTGTTGTTGTTGTCGTACAACGGCGCCTGCACTGCACCGCACCGTACTCGGGAAAAGCGCTGATGCTTGCCTTGGAACGGTGGTTTAAGTCGTTTTATTCAACAGATACCGGAAGCTGTAACATCCATCCATATCTTTTAATCATGCTGCCTTGATGCATCCATAGAAAGCAGAGGTTCAAAGGCTACTGTCCATTATGGCCGGAACTTCGTGCTAAGGTCAGTTCTTTATGAAGTGCTAACAAGCTTATCGCTGTTTAATGAGTATGTCCGGTAAATTCTGCCTTTGACAAATTAATCCAACCCCTTTAGCTTCAGTAAAATCCTTCACCCTTTCGTGCGTTTACGATTTTACTGATCGAATATTCCAACAAGTTCTAGTTTAATCGTTGCTTCTCTCTCTCTCTCTCTCTCTCTCTCTCTCTCTCTCTCTCTCTCTCTCTCTCTCTAGCACTTGCTAATAGGCAGTATCGCTTTCTAATACTCTCTCTCTCTCTCTCTCTTTCTCTCTCTCTCTCTCTTTCTCTCTCTCTCTCTCCCCTTCATCTCCTTGTCCATCTATTTGTCGGTCTCTCTTTCTCTCTCTCTCTCTCTCCATTCCCACCTCCAATTTTCGCCGCTCATCTTTCCTTATTATCTATCTGTTCATCTCTAATATTACTCTCTTCTATTCTATGTATTTTACTCCCATTGATCTATCTATGTATGTTATCTGTGTGTCTGCACATTTATCTATTTATTTATCTCACTCACAATCGTTACTCTCTCGCTCTTCGCTTTCTCATTCCATCCATTCAACTCCTTCTGTGTGTATGTAAGTGTAGGTATATATGTGTGTGTCTCTGGACGGCATTTCACTTACACATTCAAACGCACAAGCATACATATATGCATGTATATACATATATATGAATACTTATACACACACACACACAGAGAAAAGATAAACGAGAGGGAAACGCGTTTCGTTACAAATCTTAATGTTTTGATCTTTCAATCATCTCAAAACATACCTAACAAATATTGACGTGGGTGTATATGTATATATATATACATACAAATATATATATGTGTGTGTGTGTGTGTGTGTGTGTGTGTGTGTGTGTGTGTGTGTGTGTGTGTATGTGTGCGTGTGTGTGTGTGTGTGTATGTGTGTATGCATATATATGCATATATCCATGTATGTATGTATGTATGTATATATGTACTATATCTTGAGTTATACAAAACTAAATTTGCTAAATTACTATTCTCATTATTATTACTATTATTAGCAACCTCTCACGCCGAGAAAATGCTTAACGGATTTCGTCTCGCTTTACGTTCTGATTTCAAATTCCGCCGGTGTCGACTTTGCATTTCATTCTTTCGGGGTCGATAAATTAAGTACCAGTAATCGACTGGTCCCTTCCCCACCAAATTTCAGGTCTTGTCTCTTCAGTAGAAATGTATTATTAGCAACCTCTCGAGAGGTACCGGTATGTGTGTTGGTGTGTGTGTGTGGAGGGAGTAAGTCTACGGGACGCCGCTTGCCTGACCGGTTCGCGGAACACCTCCGAGACATCCGACTCGACAATGACACTCTAGTCTCGCGTCATTTCCGCTCTACCGGTCACTCTTTGCAACACCTGTCTGTGTTTGGATTGTCCTTGCACAGGGGCCATCCGGACTCCCGTCTTCATCGGGGGGTGGGAGGGCATCCGTCATTTCATTGTGTGTGTGTGTGTGTGTGTGTGTGTGCGTGTGAAGCCAGCGGGATGGCATCATTCGAAAGCTAAGTCGGGGCAAAGCGTATTGTGACCAGCGATGTATAATAACATCCGATAGTCTGGTTGATTATCTTTACACCAGTGGTTGGAGGGAAGGTGTGTAGCGTGTGGTCGTCGCATTGACCATAACAAAGAAAGTTGATCAGAGATGCTGCATCAGATTTTGCCAAAAGCTTGACGATACCTGCTCAGAGGTCTACGCAAAGTTTTCAAAGCATTTTCATCGTCTTCGACATAATCAAAGAAATCTTGTGCAACTAAACACAGAGTGTCGTCTTGGTCAGCTGAATACAGTTTTGGCATACGTCTCATACCCAAATCTTCAGTGATAATGGACTGAGCAGAACCGTAAATAATCTGAACATCCTCTGATAACTTACGGATTATAATTTGACCATTTTATCTCAAGGCTGCACTGGGATGTTTTTCTCACTTCTGCTGGTCGCGGGTCTTCCAGAACGTTCGTCCATATCGACATCATTTCAGTTCGTCCATTCTTCTCATACATTTTCTGCTACTTTGTGTAGGCCTCTGAGCAGCTATCGTCAAGCTTCTGGCAAAATTTGATGCAGATTCATGGTGAATGCGACTATCATACGCTACACACCTTCCTTCCAAGTACTGCAGTAAACAGCCAAACGGCTTCACACTGCGTGCTTTAGTTTCGTTACTATGACAACAGTCCGGATACTTATTGATCACACATCATATATATACATATATATATGTATGTATGTATGTATGCATGTGAGTATGTATATATATATATATATATATATATATATATATATATATATATATGTATGTATTTATGTATGTATTTATGTATGTATTTTTATGTGTATAATGAAGACATGTAAGTATATATAAAAATATATACATATTCTCTTTTACATTGATTCTCCTTTGTCCACTCCCGCCCTTTTTATCATATGTCTTCTCCATCACCGCAAGAAAACTCTATATAGCTGTATATATATATAGATATGAAAACCCCTCTCATTTTTCTTGCCTGAAGATCCTGTACACCGACAGGTGAAACTCCATGTAGCAAGGGACCGATTCGACCAAAATAAAATATATCATTAATCTCTACTGTCGTTTTGTGTGTTCTTGTATCAGACAGTTTACACTAAGAGTATACATGTATATATATAAGGCAAATGGAGTTGTGTGTTTATGTAACTGTTTACTGTCCATCTGCTAAACTGTCTCTGTCTGTCTGCTTATATCACTGTTTAAATACATTATTTATCACCTGCATATATCATTTCTTACGATCAATTCTCAGTTGTTTTCACTTCCTACCTTCCTCACCCATTCCCTCTCTTTCACTCTCTATCTCTCTCTCTCTCTCTCTATCTCTCTCTCTCTCTCTCTCTCTCTCTCTCTATCTCTCTCTCTCTCTCTCTTTCTCACATTTTTGTCTCTCTCTCTCTCTATCCCTTTTATTTCTCTCATTTCTTATTCATTTACGCCCCGCTCCCGCCGTCCCCGTGAAGAAGAGAAATAGGAACCTTAGACTAGAGTTT
>NC_068993.1:16062115-16064848 GCF_001194135.2 Octopus bimaculoides
ATATACATATATATATTCGATACGTAGGTACACACACGAGTAAAACTGTTCTCGATACGGTACGGAAAGTGTTATTTATAGCTCCAATACCTCACACTTGACTTTCAAGTCTCCGATCGTGAGATTGTATGTGTGAGTGTGAGTGTGTGTGTGTGTGTGTACGTATGTTCGTGCGTGTGTCTTTGTGTCTCTTTATGTCTGTGTCTGTGTGCTTCTGTGTATCTTTGTGTGTGTGTGTGTATGTGTGTGTGTGTGTGTGTGTGTGTGTGTGTGTATCTGTATGTGTATGTACACGTGTATTGGACGTTTACACACACAAACACACACTTGTTTTTTAATTACATTCTCTTAAACAATATACTTGGCAGCTTGTTTCGAATGACTTCCGATATATAAATGTGTGTGTGCTTGTGTGTGTGTGTTTTGCCTTTGCGCGTGTATGTGAGTGTGAGTAGATATATGTATGATTATATATATACTTATATACAGATATATACACGTATACATATATACATGTGTATATATATATATATATATATAGGAATGCATATATGCATATATATGTATGTATGTATGGATGGATGTATGTATGTATGTATGAATGTATGTATATATACATCGTATATGAAGATAGTGAGTATATATGCATATATATCTATTAGCCTCTTCTAAACATTCCCTCATAGAAACGCATTCTCATCTTATCTGTAACACTCAGTCTACTTTTCATTCTCTTTTACTCCCTGTAGATCTTTCTCCCGAACCCTCTCTCATTGACTATTTCACATTCAGCACTGCGTCTATGCTACTCTATTCTGATGAAGGACTAATGTGCGAAACGTTGTTACGTTATCTTTCCACTAGAGCATTTAGCTAATATAATACCTGTTCAGCTTGTTCGTTCGTTGTACTCACACACACACACAGGCACGCACATATACACACACACACTTATATAAACACATGCACGTAGACACACAACACATATAAATACAGACATGCAGGCAGACACATACACACACAAACACACACATCACACTCATACGTACACACACCGTTTTCTTTTGTCTTTATTTTTGATTTTTAACTACCATAGTGCGCTTTTTGTATCCGATTAATATGGAAATGTGCGTTTAGTATTTAAAGTGGGATTTCAGAAAGAGAAACTGACCGGCTGATTATTACATTACAAGTGCTATCTGTGAGTGGAACTGTAAAAATATGCAAGACTTTTCTCAAGTTCCAAATGTGAATTCGTCTGTGTTAACTACATCCCAAAGATAGAGCCTTGTATCGTTGTTGGAAACCGGCTCCCTCCCCAGTGGAAGATTTATAATAATTAAAAATATAGAGGAGATATACATGCATACATACATACATACATACATACATACACAAACATCCATAGATACATACATACATACAGACAGACAGACAGACAGACAGACAGACAGACAGATAGATAGATCGATAGATAGATAGATAGATAGATAGATAGATAGATAGATAGATAGATAGATAGATAGCTAGAGCTGGCAGAAACGTTGGCGCGCCGGGCGAAATGCTTAGCGGTATTTCGTCTGCCGCTACGTTCTGAGTTCAAATTCCGCCGAGGTCGACTTTGCCTTACCTTCTTTTCGGAGTCGATTAAATAAGTACCAGTTACGCACTGAAGTCGATATAATCGACTTAATCCGTTTAGCCCCTTGTGGGCACTAAAGAAATAAGATAGATAGATAGATAGATAGATAGATAGATAGATAGGTTCATTGATTGATTGATTGATTGACTGATGTTTAAATGCGCACTGGATATCTGTCTTTCACTTTTCTATGGTTTCCTAATGTTAACATCTTTAAAACGACTGAACATGAACATTTCAACAACCTATCAATAATTAGCGATTGCGCATGCGCATGCACAAAGGGAAATATAAGAACCCATACTTCTATTCCTGGCTTTCTCTGACCTCTCCGTCCCCCAACTTCAATATCGGTTTCTCTGCCCTTCATTCTCCCAATATCCCTCTCTCTATCTCTCACCTACTCATTCTTTCAATATTTCTCTCTCTCTCCCTCCATCTTTACTACTACTAATACTACTACTACTACTACTACACTTTATTCACAAATTTAGGTCGATCTGAGTCTCTCTCTCTCTCTCTCTCTGTACTTCACTTTCTTCTATTTTCAATCTCAATTTCGCTTTCTGCCTCTCACTCTACATATCCCTCAATATCTAACACTCTCCCTTTTTTTCTTTATTTTATTTCTTACCTGTTTCAATATCAATATTCCTCTCTCTCACTTTCTCTCTTTCTCTTTCTCTATCTCTATCTATCTATCTATCTATCTATCTATCTATCCATCTAATCTCGCTCCATCTCTCCATTTCCCCCTGTCACACTTTCTCTCTATCTCTCTCTCTCTCTCTCCCTCTCTCTCTCTCTCTCTCTCTCTCTCTCTCTCTCGCACTCTTTCTCTCTCTACCCCTTTCTCTCTCACTTCTCTCAATATAAATTTCCAGGTTTTCTATGGAGTGTTAATTATCGGAATTAAAATTATTCTACCCAGTAGAAATACTGGCTAATTATAACATATAGTTCTTGTCATTAGTTAATTAGAAACTAGTATACACAAATTTTATAGTGTGAATATATCCATATGTGTGTATGCATGTAAGCATTTACGCATACATGTGTGTTTGCATGTACATATATATTCATGCATGCAT
>NC_068993.1:16065604-16071003 GCF_001194135.2 Octopus bimaculoides
ATACTGTACATACATACATACATGCATACATACATGCATATATATATATATGTGTGTGTGTGTGTGTGTGTGTGTGTGTGTGTGTGTGTGCACATAGGCATACATAGGCATATGTACATAGTTTAGGTGTTAGTTGTCGGCATTTTCTCCATCCGTTTGATATTATCTCATTTCATTCACATTACTAATTAACATTTGGAAACGGTTTGTTTATCTCAATCATAATTTCTCCTCCCTCTCTCCCTCGCTCTCTCTCAGATATATCCATAGCGAGAAAGAGGAATAGAGAGAGGGAGACAGGGACAGAGAGATATACAGATGGACAGACTAGCAGACAGAGAGAGGGGGGGAGAAAGAGAAATAAAGACAGATAGATAGATAGATAGATAGATAGATAGATAGATAGATAGATAGATAGATAGATAGATAGATAGATAGATAATAAATGCCTTGATGCAGTATCACATAGTGACTCTCATTGCTTTTGATCTTAACTGATTGGAGGTGCTATCGTGTACACATTTCGTCTTGGTGTAAAAGATGGGCTTCAACGAATATTCTGTTCAATACCACAGATTTGCTTAACCAGTTGAGCATGTCCTTTAGTGTAGCTGATGTCATGTGCATCTCTGATCCCGAGTAGAAGTAGTGGGGGAGCATCATGTTGAGAGGAATAATTCACCTCTGGAAACAATTGTTTTGTTCATCATCCTTAAACAAACTGTATTCAGGATCATTTTGAGCGGGATGGCCTACTCGACCTGAAGAACATTCCAGCTGGGTCTTATCTGCAAGGTCAAGCGCTGTTTAGCTTGATATGAGATCATAATTTCGTGCACATATGGTTCTGATGTTTGTGTCTGGTGAACCCTTATGAGACAGGTAGTCATCAGGCGTATATTGGGATTCGTATTTTTGTACCCCACTGTCACTTTGGTGGCATGCGCTGCTGTCTCACTCAATAATAATAATAATAATAATAATAATAATAATAATAATAATAATTATAATAATAATAATACCTCTAATTTTTGGCACATGTGCAGCAATTTTAAGGGGAGTGGGTATCGAACTTCTACTTGTTTTATCGAGCGCAGAACGATGAAAGCCGACCTTGGCGGAATTTGAACTCAAAATAGAAGACGTTAAGAAACTGATGAAGAAACTGATGAAGAAACCATGCATCTTAGCATTAGTTAATCTGAAGACGATGAATCATATGAAATTTAAAGAAAAAGAATGAAATGTGAACAGAGTGATTGAGAAGTTTATCTGTGAAATGTAGTTTCAGCATTTTGCTAGAAGAAGAGTTGATAAAAGGAGGATTAACATGTACCCTGATGGAAATAATGGATGGTAATGAAAATTAGTGATCTTAGATAAGGTATAAGAAAACTGGACCCAGTGTAAGCAAGAAAAAATAACGAAAGTGGAAGAAAAAGGTAGATTAGAAGAAATGTGTCGCTCAAGAAAGAAAAGGATTGCAACCATGAGAGAAGAAGGAAATGGGACAGTAGAAGCAAAAGCTGCCAAAATCAGAAAATATGATGAAAGAAATTCTTCTCAGCGAGTGGCAATGAAGTTTAAAAGGTCATACTAAACACAATACTAAGCTTCTTTAGACGAGTGTTACGGCGGATCATCTACTTGGACATCGAATTCTACTCTAGCTTGTCCGCTGCGTCTCACAAACACTTCGACAAAAACCCTGATGAATATCTGCACGCAACTCATAAGCAGAGCTTATGATTATGACAAAAATGTCAAGCGAGTGGGTCGCTGTCTGTTGCGCGTGTGTCTGTGTGTCTCTGTGTCTGTGTGGCTGTGTGTCTGTGTGGCTGTGTGTGTGTGCGTGTGCATGCGTGTATGTGTGTTTGTGTGTGTGTGTGTGGCGTGTATATGTGGACATTTACTAATATCTGTAATTAAAATTATTTAATACATCATCATATATTGTAATAACATTTCTTGCGCCATCCATCAGTTTTCTGACTCGCCATCATATATTCATGTTTTTGTGACAGATTTTTGGTAAGCATGTATGAGATATGGTGAAAATATCATTATTGTTGATGTTGTTGTTGTTGTTATCATTATTATTATCATTATTATTATCATTATTATTGTCATTAGTAGTAGTAGTAGTTCATTTTGTCTTTTGAAGCATACGGACCTCTCTAGAGACGGTTCCGAGAAAATTGGATTATTTCCAAGTTTTACTGCATGAAATCTTTTCTTTTTTGGAATCTTTTTTCAAACAGGGGACTTCAGAATGTCTATCCCAACGCCCGGGGGAAACAAGAGGTCTGTCTTTTAGACATTATTTTATATTTCTGCAAAATTTTTCTTTTGTATACGTTTTTCACTATAGAAGCAGTAAGAGGTACTGACAAGAAAACACCTCACATATCCACGCACATACACCACAGAAAAATGTCGAGATAATTTTGAGATACATGAAAATGGAATTTTTATAAAAGTTGAATAGAATTTAAAAAGAGATAAACGCAATAAAATGACAATGAAACAAACATTTACACTCACAAACAGACAGTCACAGTTTGACAGCCAGAAAAGCAAAATTACACGACGTAAATTAGTAATAACAACTACCATTTAAAACCGTACCATGTTAACAGAGATGATAACAATTGTGTCTTTCGTAGCATTACAGACCAAAAGATTCTTTAGGAATGGCTGGAAATTCCATTAACGAATGAGGCATGACGTCAGTATGTTACAAAGGAGTGATTATTTTTTACGGAGGCATCTATCCAAAAGCAGGAAGAAAAACGTAATTATCTTAATTTGTGAAACCCAAAAAAGAACCCGACATCCCTGCCCTTCAAAATGCAGTTTAAGGAAGGTAAAGGTAAAGTATTCTCAATTGATAAAGATAGGAATTTGGTGCGAGTGCCTGGTCTAAGAGATATGAAGACGATGCAAGAAGGCAGGTCGAAAGAGTATACCTGCATTGAATATGGTATCGTAATAAATGGGACAATGAATAGTACCCTCTTTACTATTATATAAATGCTCTTGCAATGATTGCATTTTTTATTTTCCACGATATTTCGTCTCCTTGATCCAATACTATAGTTAATCTCTATGCAGAAATCCCACAAAATCTATTAATTATCATCCAGCTGTTCATATTCATATTTTTTCGTTACTTCAAATTCCTATTGGCTAACATTCCGACGCACTGAATTGCCGCCACAGTCATATTTATATCCTTTTTACGCTAGTCTACTGCACTCGTTCGGCAGATGGTTAATACTTTCATCCACTTTTCTACAATTCTGTATCTACTGATTGATTTTTACCAATATTTGTCTTTATCGATTGTCTTCTAGTAGTCCATAAGCTGCTAGAATCAGCATTCTGCTTTACTATTCAGGTTTCCATCTATCAGCTACAACCAGATATTTACACATCAATTTCTGAACTTTCTCGTATGAATTCGCCAGATAATTCTTTCCTCTTCTTCTTCTTCTTCTTCTTCTTCTTCTTCTTCTTCTTCTTCTTCTACTTCTACTTCTTCTTCTTCTTCTTCTTCTTCTTCGTCTTCTTCTTCTTCTTCATCTTCTTCTTCGTCTTCTTCTTCTTCTTCTTCTTCTTCTTCTTTTTCGTCTTCTTCTTCTTTTCCTTCTCCTTCTCCTTCTCCTCCTTCTTCTACTTCGTATTCTCCTCCTCCTCCTCTTCCTCCTCTTCCTCCTTCTCCTCCTCCTCCTCCTCCTCCTCCTTCTTCTCCTCTCTCCTTCTCTCCTCTTCTTCTTATTCGTCTTCTCTTTCTCCTTCTTCTTCTCCTCTTCCTCCTTCTTTTCTTCTCCTCCTACTGATAGCTCGTAGCTCGTTATAATAATCCTTTCCACTATAGGCATAAAACCTGAAGCTTTAGGGCAGAGTTCTAGTTGATTACATCGACCCCAGTACTTGACTGGTAATTCTTTAATCGACTCCGAAAGGATGAAAGCCAAAGTTGACCTCAGTAGAATCTGAACTTAGAACATAAAAACTAAAAATATGCCACTAAAAGTTCTCTTTCGTCCGGCGCAGTAAAGATTTTAAGCCTCAAATAAAAAAGTTGTTTCATGTACAAAGCCAAGAACTTTTAGTGGTAAGGATACCCAGCTCCATCGATCGAATACTACTCGCTTTGTACTTTAGTTCATCAATCCCAAAATAACGAAAGCCAACGCTGACCTGAATAAATATAAACACGAACAGATATTGTTATGATTCATGATTCATCTCCATGTCAACAACAAGGATAGAATTTTCATATCTGGTCGCAGAAAGAAGGGGAATGAAAAAAAATAAGCAGTAAGATATATGGAGACTATAGTTGGAAATGTGAGATGAAGACTTGGATAAATCTCCATATTGCATCCCTTTACCATCAAGTTATCATCATCGATTGTATGTGTTTACAAACCGAATCTAAACGATAAACAACTTGACATTTTGAACGATTTTTTTTAGCAGAGAAAACAAAATAACAGTATGAAATTTCTATGCTTTAAAGTACAATTCATAAAATACTTGAAACACAAAGTTGTAATGTAAATAAACTGGCATCTGATGGTCAAGAGATGTAAAAAAAAAAAAAAGTAATCAAATCAAAAAGAACGATCTTAACATCATCAATAATATAACAACATCGAAGACGACAGCAACAACGAAGGCGATGATAACTAATAAAAAAAACATAAAAATACACGAGTTATGATTATGGTTTGGCTTTTTGGTTGTTTTTTTTTTTTTTTTTTTTTTTTTTTTTTTTTTTTTTTTTTTGCTTTATCTTTTTGCACAGGTTATGTTTGAAAAGTTTCTAAAAACGCCAGAACGCCAAACTGAATGTCTTATAGTATTTTGGTTTTTAAATCTTAACGCAATCGAATTAGACTTTTATCCATTCTGATTCGATGAAATTAAATATGAAAATCATGTATACACTATCTCAGCTGCGATGCAAAGCATGTCTATACAGCTCTTTAACTAAAAATCAATAAGTATTTGTTTGTCTGTGTGTGTTTGTATGTGTACACGTGTGTGTATGTGTGTGTGTGTGTGCGTGGTTTTTTTTTCTTCTTTTTAATTTCATGCAAGCATGAAATGAGATTTTAGGATCAGAGAAAGTAAACTTTATTGGCTTTATGTTTTTCTGGGTAGGGTGGAATGTTTTACAAGATGCTTGGTGATGTAAGCCTAAAGCATTGGCTTCAATAACCATTTGAAACTGAGCTGTATTACTCAGTGGGTGACAAGTTCAAAGAAGCTATGCCCTGGCAATCAGAATAATGAAGGCTTCAAAGATATTTTATCGGACAAATGATGAGGAATTAAATGTTGGATTAAATGTTTATATATGTATATATATATATATATATATATAT
>NC_068993.1:16071914-16072625 GCF_001194135.2 Octopus bimaculoides
GTGTGTGTGTGAGAGAGAGAGAGAGAGAGAGAGAGAGAGAGAGAAAGAGAGAGAAAGAGAGGAAGAGTGGGCAGAAGAGACTAGATACATGTTAAAGACAAATTAAAAATTTGGGGGAAAGTGAAGCTAATTATACTTAAAATTAAACCAGGTTAAACAATCGTGTGACAGCATAAATTGATAGTCAACCACCCACCTTCCGAAAGTGTTACGTTATTTGAGATTTGTACCAAATAGGTTCGGAAACTGGGAAACATCCTGGTTTTGATGACATCCATAATTGTTAGGTTGTTGTCATTTTACATAATGGAAACCATCAAGACTCTCTTGAATAATCCGGAACATGTAATGATGAAATAATTAACAGAGAAGTGTTAGAAATCTGAAGCAACGGAAGAAAAATGAAAGCCAAACTATGTAATGGACCAATGCTGCAAAAAAAAAAGAAAAAGAAAAGAAAAGAAGGAAAGAAAAAAAAGAAAAAGAGAAAAAGAAAAGAAAAGAAAGGAAAGGAAGGAAGAAAATGCTTTTGATACCGTTCCGCCATACCTTTATATTGGAATCAGTCCAATTATATTATTCATGTTATGGAAATGAATAAAAAGAAAATAGCCATCAACTAGCCCAATTCCCAGGGGTGACTCATTGTAAGTGTGTGTGAGTGGGTGTTGGTATGTATGTGCGTGTATGTGTCTTTTTTTTTTTTTTTTT
>NC_068993.1:16074126-16074864 GCF_001194135.2 Octopus bimaculoides
TCTTCTTCTTCTTCTTCTCCTTCTCCTTCTTCTCCTTCTTCTTCTTCTTCTTCTTCTAATTATTATTATTATTATTATTATTATTATTATTATTATTATTATTATTATTATTATTATTATTATTATTATTATTATTATTTAAGACGTTGCACAGTATCCAGTATCGTGATGTTGTTGATAGAAGATATTTTTTCTACCGGGGATTTGTACTGTTTGTCAAGTCAGAGAAATGGAACTCAGACAGTCAGTACATTTACGCAATATGCGTGCAGTTCCAAGTAATGCCGACCTTTGCAATAGACCTCTCTTGTAGAGTATTTCTAAAGGTTCCAGATGTTTCTTCAGGCTGGTGTGGTATTGAACCCAATGCTCCGATGCCAATAGGGATAACCTTTATGATTGACGCTCGTAGCTGCCACATCTTGGCGATCTCAATTCTCAGGTCACCATATTTATCAATCTTTTCTTTTTTTATCATGATAATATGGTGATCTCCTGGCACGGCCATGTCGATTATTAGGCACTCTTGTTTGTCCCTCTTAACAGTTACTATGTCCGGCCTTCGGTGCTCTAACACCTTGCCTGGAAGTGAAAGTCCCAGAGGATTTTTGCCTTCCCATTTTCGTCCATTACCTTTTCCGGTGTATGTTTGTAATTATTATTATTATTATTATTATTATTATTATTATTATTATTATTATTATTGTTATTATCATTAAGGCGGTGGGCTTATATATA
>NC_068993.1:16074880-16075820 GCF_001194135.2 Octopus bimaculoides
ATTAGTTTAAAGCTCGGGAATAGAGAAAGTCTTTGACGTTTCGAGCCTACGCTCTTCAACTGAAAGGAACACAGAAAGAAATAACGAGAGAAACAAGGAGAAAAATATATATAAATGTAGTGGTCAGCAATCTATCATGGCGAATGCCGGACAGAAGGATCACACGGGAGAGCTAAGAAAAAGGGGAGATAACAATGATGTGCTGAACCCAAGACCAGAAGCTGCGTGTGTGAGAGAGAATGCGGGTGATCTTAACGTATGTATGTGTGTATGTAGGTGTGAAGGTGTGAAAATGTGGGGAAGGGAATTGGTCAGTGCTAGTGTGTGCGTGGTGGTGTGTTGTGAAGTGATGTGTTGTGTGATATGTATACATATGAAAGTGGTAGAAACACATTTCCCGCCTGGATCGAGATCTCTCTATCCAAAGATGAAATTTAGACCGAGATTTATAAAGACATAAAGACGAGAACAAAGCTATTTTTTTCAACACCATGTGAAATAGCAACGCTATCTCTTCTTTACGTAAATTTCTGCATATCGTTAATGACATGTAGAGAAAGACATTAAAATGTTTTCCTTCATTAAAGATACACAAAAGAATTAATGATTTATTATTAGGAGAGAAATTCAAGCTACATTCATGTCATTAAAAGGGAGTTAGTATTGCGATATAAAGAGATATAAAGATCTTAAGATGTATCGCTCATTGTTCTTGAGTTCTACTATATAGCTAAATGAAATAATTCATAATTAGATGGAATTAAAATATGTCAGATGCCTTACAATTGAAGATAAGCAGACAACGCAGACAAGCTTTAGATGATCGTCATTAAGGATAAATATAATCCTGTAACTTCAGAAGGAGGATTCGGAAATAAAAGCGAAAGGAGAAAAAGACAAAACATCCCTAAACATTATATGCATATATATATATATATAT
>NC_068993.1:16078924-16080655 GCF_001194135.2 Octopus bimaculoides
TGGTTTGTTTTTTCTTTCATTTTGTTTCGGTTTTCTTTTGCTAATGCTGTTGACTTCTTGTGATGACGAAATTGGTGTCTAATTTTTTTCTTTTTTTTTTTGTTATGATTTATATGAGATTTTTTAATTTTAATTCTTTGTATATGTATGTTTATGACTATGTGTCCTGAATCTGTGTAAATATACATATATACATGTGAATATATATATATATATATATATATATATATATATATATATATATATATATATATATATAATATATGTGTGTGTAAATATACCTATATATATGTGTGTGTATGTATATACACGTACAAATATACACATATGCATATATATATATACACATACAATTATATCCGTATATACATATTTATCCACACATACACGCAAAAAATGGATGCATACTCACACACACACACACACAAACTATCCTTTTCACAGTGTGTGTACGTGTGTGTATTTGTAATTTGCGTTGAAAGAATTTTTTAGACACGTGGCTGGGACTGTCTGTAGTCGGTGCCAGCAAGATATCTCACGAATGAGCCGATCAATGACCTTAACAAGGAATGTCAACACTTACAGGATAATACAATGAAAAATTCTATTATCATTATTGTTGTTGTTGCTCTTCTTTTTCTTCTTCTTCGTCTTCTTCTTCCATTATTATCATTATTATTATTATTATTATTATTATTATTATTATTATTATTATTATTATTATTATTATTGGATGGCGTTGATATTCATGTTTTCTCGTTATTTTCTCTTTCTTGGTTTTCGATTTTTATCAAAATCACAACGCATATGAGACCATCACCACAAAAATTCTTCCAGCGGCAATGGAGGCATTTCGGTCTTTTGCACCTACTGCAGCATCAGCTGCTACCTCTGCTACTACTACTACTACTACTACTACTACTACTACTACTACTACTGCTGCTGCTGCTACCAAAGTTGCTGCCAAAGTTTTCATCTCTGTAACAGTTACTAATAGAGAATATCTTTTGTGTACTTGTAGGTAGTGGAGGCGCGTGGCGTAATGATTAGGGGGAATTGCACCATCGATCGCTTGATCGTGGTTTCAATTCCCAGACTGCGCTGTACGTTGCGTTTTCCTGAACAAAACATTTCCATTTTCTATTTCCGCGATCACGTCGACATCTGATGTGTTGTACACCATCCACTTGTATATGTAATGGCTTTTTGATAACGGTGACAGAGCTAAGATATGATTGCTATAATAAAATCAACTGTCAAGGTTGTTCAGCACGAAACTGTGGAATCATTAACTACCGTTTACGACAGGGAATTGTACAAAAAAAAAATAAAATAAAACAGTATCTTTTATCCTCTACCTGTTTAAGTCATTAGACTGGTGCCATTCTGGGGCACTACCTTGAGCAGTTTTTAGTGGAACGAATCGACCCTGAGTGCAGTTTTTTAAAGCTTAGTACTTATTCTATCGGTGCTTTTGCTAAACTCCTAATTTACGGGAATGGAAGCAAACCAACAACGGTTGTCAAGCAGTGATGGAGGAAAACACAGACACAAAGACAGGCGCATATCGATATATACATACATGCGAACATACGTACATGCTTCCATATATAATATAATATGCAGAACTATACATCGAGGAGGAGGAGGGTAGGAGAAGGAGGGGGGAGTGGAGGAAACATGGTCAGGAGTTTACGATTAGGTTTAAAGTTGCTGCTGGTATGAAGAAGG
>NC_068993.1:16080665-16082770 GCF_001194135.2 Octopus bimaculoides
GGTAGCAGTAGTGGTGGTGGTGTTAGTAGCAGCAGCAGCAGTAGTAGTAGTAGTAGTAGTAGTAGTAGTAGTAGTAGTAGTAGTAGATGAGATGAAGAAGAAACGAAGGAGCATGAGGAGGGGGAGGAGAGGGAGGAGGAGGAGGGTAGGAGAAGGAGGGGGGAGTGGAGGAAACATGGTCAGGAGTTTACGATTAGGTTTAAAGTTGCTGCTGGTATGAAGAAGGCATTGCCTTTCCACTCTGTTGTTGACCTTTTTTGGGCCACTATTTCGAGCAAACTTTTTGCAGGATTCCTTCGTTAAATTTAATCGAAATGTGGGAATGTAGTCTAGATCTGGGTTGCATACGAACAACCGTTGTTTTTTCCAGCTCCATATAATACTGTCGTCCATTAAATGTGGATCGATTTAAGAGCGGGATTAACACAACATTGTATTGCGTAACGCTTACTGATCCAAAACACGTGTAAGATAAATATGGATTATAAATTATGAACTAAAAACCAAATAATTCTTCATTCTTCTTTGTATTATATATATATTGTATGTATGTATGTATATAGTATACTATTCGATGAAGGTGAGATCAACAGAAAAGTAGTCCATCTGGTGAAAGATAAATATTGTTTAATGCACACAGTATACATTTTTATGAGATACACATACTTTCATGCGGTGAAAACGATAGTCAGCATTTTATAACATGTCTGGTGCCTTTATGCAATCTCCAGGCTGTTCTCCCATGCCATGTACAAGCAAAAATAGGGCGATAGAATAAGATAAAAAGGCGAGAAGAAGGTTGATGTAAAATCTGAAAGGGCGAAAACACGGCTGAGCCCGAAGATTGCATGAAGGCACCAGATGTCTTACAAAATGCTGTCTGTGTCATTTTTCATTGCATGAAAATATCTGTAGCTTATAGAAATATGTACTATGTCCATTAAACTATGTATACATGTATATGAATATATATGTATATATGTATATATATAAGTATATGTATATGTATATGCACAATGGCGAAAATTCATGGAGTTTGTATGATAATGTTTCTTGCAAATTGGCAAGTGCAAACTTTGATGAAAATATTTTACTCCACTTGCCAAATTTATTTACTTTTTTTTTTACATATGACCGATTTCCAAGTGGGTAAATGTTTCAATATATAAGAGTCTTTGATAATTTAGTAGTTATTCATTTTGCTTGCTATCTCTCTCGTAACCACATCCACTAAGCTCCCACCATTCTAAGACAAGAATCCTGTCAACGGATGAAAAGATAATTCATTCCTGTATGATATTTAAACGTGAAGTAAAAGCGGACCGTGCAAACTTGAATTAAAGAGAATAAGCGTTATTTTATTACCAGAAATAGTATGTTATAGTGATAAGGTTCAGCTGTCGGTATTTTACGTGCTTAGTTTATCAAAGTAAACCAGTTGAGTTACGAGAATCTCAAATATATACGGAGATTATACGAACTAACCACCAGCAGCTCCTTGCTGTTTATATGAAAGAACACACACAAAACAAGAATCATATAAAAGCTTTATCGTTATAATAAATGGCTGCATTGCAGTATAGCAGAAACACACACACTTACACACACACACACAAACACTTACACACACACACACGCAGCTAACATCCATCCCTTATGATGCAAATCATTGCAGTCCAACTATTTGGCATTTTGACTTATTTTATTTCTCGTAATAAGTAATAACATTGAAAATAGAAATATGGGCATACATTCATTCGTGAAGAGGGTGTGTGTGTATATGTAATAGATATGTAAGTGTGTGTGTGTGTGTGTGTATGCGTATCTATGTAGGTGAGTGCGTTTGTGTGTGTGTGTGTGTGCGTGCATGTGTGCGTATACATGCATATCAAATACATCAGTAGATACGTAGATATGTATGTTTATACATGTATATATGTTTCTATATCTGTATACGTATACATATATATATATACATATATATACAAATATATATATATATATATATATACACATACACACATATATAAATATGATATATGTATATATTGGTAAATGTGTTTATATTTCTGTATTGGAATGTATATATCTATATATATATATGT